>NC_090187.1:923797-946297 GCF_024679245.1 Pseudorasbora parva | reverse complement strand
GTGTGTGTGTGTGTGAGAGAGAGAGAGAGTTGCTCGCTCGTATCCGAGGACTGTAGAAATCTAGGCATTCCTGTGGCGGGAAAGCAGGCTCTCACATCCATGCTTATTCCAGTAAATGCGCTCGAGGAATGCCGGACACACGAGCACGAGCACGAGCGCGCTGGTGAGTGAGAGAAGCGACTTTTGCTCTTTATGGAGTTCGTGATCATTTCGCAATTCATATTTTGCATTGAAATGGCTGATCAGAAATGACTTGCAATTATATGGTTTCCATTTGTATGTCCCTAATCGAAAGGGTTATGATGAACAACATATTCTGCGTAGGTACATCATTTTCTCTCTCTGGTGTTTGTTTTCCCGGTTGTTGTAATTTTGATGCCAGCCAAATTGCAGGATAATTAGCCTACATTAGACGCTTCCAGATCCGCACAAGCATGCTTCTGATTTAAACTCTTTTCAAATGAAGGACACACACACACACACACACACACACACACACACATAGGGCAGAAAAACATCGCATAAAAAAACATTAATATGGCTGCACGATATTGAAGAAAAATGCGATTTGTAACTTGTTAAATAATGTGAGATTCGATATGCGATACGATCATGCTTTTTAAGTGTCTAAAATCAATTTTAATTGTATTTAATGTATTAAAAATGACGAAAAAACCAATCTATCTTTCTGGGGGAAAAGCATCATTACAGCTTCTGAACAGCAGTGTAGCGGTTCACAAATCTGATGTCATTTTAACATCATTGTACACACACACACACACACACACACACACACACACACACACACACACGCACACACACACACACACACACACACACACACACACACACACTTTGCCGAACTCTTTGCTCAACTTATAGTTATTTTAACCTGAAATCTTAACATCCAGAACAACAAACACCTGAAACTATGGGTGGACGATCAGTTATTTTAGTTATTTTAATGTATCCTTGTTATTAAAAATAAGAGCAAAGAGGCCAAATATAAGGAATAGGACAAATACAATAAAACAAATAACCAGTGCTTTATGTTCTTCAGGTGGCCTTACATTAGATCTGTTTAACATTCAAGCAAGAAATAATTCAGAAACTGAATAATCAAATGTAAAAATAAAACTCTGCTTAATCTTCACATTAATTAAATATTAATTGATTCATATTCAAGCTGCTCATATTATTCAGTCTTGATCTGTTTCTGTTTGACAGACAGCGGCAGGTTTACGGTATGAGGGCGCTGTCGCTTTAAGAGCTAATGCACGGATCTATTGATGCGCATCCGAGCGGTTTACACTCACTTAAGACAAAATGAGACAAAAAATAGGTTTTGCATGAAGACAAACCTAACAGTGTTTGACCATTCAAGTGCAGTAAGCCACAAAACACGCTGTCTGAGAGGCTTCTTTCTGTGTGTGTGTGTGTGTGTGTGTGTGTGTGTGTGTGTGTGTGTGTGTGTGTGTGTGTGTGTGTGTGTGTGTCAGACAGTGTTAGAAACACAATGAGTTGTTTTCCAAGCCGTTGTGATGCATACACCCTTCCGTGGGCTGAAGTAAATCATATTTCGGTTCAGTGACTTCCCTACGGATGTAATCTGTGTGTTATCTGAAGGTTTCAGATCCATTTTCAGATGCTGATTCAGTCTCAGTTTTAATTTCAGGAGGTTTTAAACCTGGGCACGGAAAAACTGGAATCACAATATTGCTTAAAGGTGATAATTAAACTATGATTGAATTCATCAAACTCGCGCGAGCACTGCATGTTGCGAGTAAAAGCGTAGTGCTGTTTAACATTCGACATGCTCTCGCTTTTAGAACAGTTTGCAATCAGAAAATATCTCACAATTATGGGAGTGTTACTGTACACTAAGTGAACAATTAAGTGAATAATTAAACCTTGGATATTAGTAACAATTACAGAAGAATAAAGTAAAGCATATTTGGTTCCCCTTTGGAGCTCAGTTTGAGCAGATGATTTATCCCATTATTATCACTGTCCTCGTCAGAGCTCCTCTCCAGCACATCTGGACTCATACTCGCAATCTCACGCATATTCTCAAAACTCAATTTCAACGTTTTCAAAATCAATATATGGATTTCAGCTTCTGGCTTTCCAGATCCATCATCAGTGACACTAATATCTGATAGTGTTCAGTTCTTGCTCTGCTGTAAATCGCTGAGCCATTTCAAGTTTAGCAGATTATAATTATTATAGTTTCGTTTTCTGTCTGAGGTGACTCTATGAGTGAAACGTCACTTCTTCATTGTGTATCAGCCATCGCCACCTTGTGGAATAAAGGGGAATTGCATTTATTTCATCATTATAGATTAATTTATTGTTGTGTAGAATATATATACGTACACTCTTACACACCTCGGGTCGTTAGCGACCCTATAATTTTTTTTTTACAAAAAACTAGTGGAAAAACAGGCATTCAATTATAATTGTGTTATTTTTTCTTGTTATATTGCTTAAAAGGGATTGATTGAGAAATAGTAAGAAGGTTGATGTCTAACTGAGGAGGAGGAAGAGGAGGAGGAGGAGGAGGAGGAGGAGGGTAGTGAATGATGCCCCAGATCGCTAACGGCCCGAGGTATGCATTTAATGCCGAGTTCACAGTGGGAAATTTTAGCCCCGCTTTTGACTCGCCGACAGGTTTTGCGAAATCGCCGACAAATGCCTGAGATCATCGGCAAATCTTGTGTTGAATTGAGCATCTTGCGCGATACGCGTGAGTGGTGCTTTTTGTGCATTCACACATTTGAAACAAATTCACGTCTACGCCTGAGTTAAAAAAAAATTTAACTTCGGCGTCAATTTGCGCCGTGTTAACCAATGAGGAGCCTGCTTGCTGCTGTCACGTGGTAAAGTGACGTGATGAGACCCTGCATAATTAAAAAATACTGCTATTTTAACACCAAATGTAGTTTTAATGCTTTTCAGTTGATAATGTAGTATCAATTTATTATAAAAACAGTGCCTTTTTAAAAAAATGATCTTGCATTTTTAGAAGTTCCAGTGAGATGTATCTTGTGTACATCTAATGGGCGATCTGTGGTCTAATTGATCTATTGTGGCATACCAAATCATTCTAACTGAGGGCAAAGTGAAGTTTTATAACTTTATGTTTTTGAAGGATATAAAAAATGTACATGCAGTGAAGATCCAGGTAATCCAGGTAACGTTAGTGCGTTGGCTGAACCACATTTGTGTGGCTGTTAATGCTTAATAATTTTTTTTATGAAAATGAAAAGTGGCAGAGTGATGTTTTATGACATATTTCTCATGGAGCACCTTGAACACGCGTCTATTTAGCTTCAAATGCTCAATTTCTACGCACGTCCAGTTCGCTCCGGATGCACGAATGGATTCAAAATGTTCAGGCGTCAAACGAGCCGTGGTAGACGCGATTTTGACGCTCTATTCGCGTTTTAGTCTGAACTTAGCAAAAGAGGACTCGTGCAGGCATTTTGACTTTCTTTTAAAGGTGAACTATGTAGTATTTATGCAGTAAAATATCCAAAAACCACTAGGCAGGTGTTATATATTTTGTTCAGTTGAGTACCTACAATATCCCAGAAGTTTCCAACTATTTGTAAATTGTGAGAAAATTGCTATTTTAACTAAGGACAGTGCATTTGAGGGAGTCGCCTATCAATCGTGTCATATCTGCGTTACCCTCGGTTTCGGCTTTTATTTGGCAGGAGCGCTTTACTCTTAGCAGTGTGAACAAGTGAACGCACGGAGTAACGTCATAACATCGTTTTAAACACACTTAAATGTATCTAATATGATAAACAGAGCTCCATTACCTCATAATCATAACCGGAAGAGCGGATCAGTGCAGGCGACCGGCGACTGTCTCCCGTCCCGTCATAATAAAAGTCCCGGTATTCGTGAGGCGGGTGTGTGTTTAACAATCGCTCCAGCAGCTGTGCTCAGCTCCACAACACTTGGTCCTGCTCTGCTTTACACTACAGTAACGTTAATAACCGCATGCATGAACGTGATTTCTGCCCGAGTCCTATTTTCCACCGGCTGTGATGAGAAGACCACATCTCCCAAGATGCTGCGCTCACACGTTGCGTCATCAAACTACGCATTTGTTTTGAATAGGCGCCCTCCAGTGGACGGAAAGCTCCATAGTGCACCTTTAAGCTTAAACGAACACATGCACACGAAATGAAGTCAAAGTGCCCGTCTCAGCGAGTAGCCTCATCAACACAGTCGGTTATGTGTCTTGAACGCTTGAGAAAGAAAACAGATGTATTAGATCCGCGCATTCGTCTTAAAGGGACAGCAGCCTAATCTACCGATGACAAGATAACGTGACTTTTGTAGATTTAACAAAGATAAATTAATTTATTATATTATTAAATTTAGTTTGTACTGTCTGTAAGTTTTCCCTGAATATTTTAATATTATCTTTCTTATATTGTGTTTATCTGTGCTTATTATTTTCTATGTAGATTTAATCCGCTACAAAATCAGCCCAATTATTCTAGAGTTATTTATTCTTTTCAAGTAGAGCTGGTGAAATTGTTTTTATATCGCAATATATAGCGCAGAAAAACTAAATGTTGCAATGTATGTTTGTTTTTTTCAATAGCTGTATAATAGCGCCCCCTAGTGTCAGACAGTGAGAGCACGGAAAACTCTGTGTTTGGCGGGGAAAGAGTTACTCTGGTCTCTGAAAGGTTGCAGGTTCAAAGCCCTCAGAGGACTGTAGAAATAAAGCTTTCTGTGTGCGTGGAGCATGTTAACACACTGTAAAAAAAAAGAAACGTTGACATAACTTAAAATTGTACGGAAACTTGCACAGCATTCTTGAGTTTACTCAACTTTAACACAAAATAGGCCACGTGTCTCCCACTTTAAGATCTTTTGTCCAGCTGATTGACTTTTTATCGTTTTTTTATTAAAATTTTGTATTTTGTTTATGTCACCATCATGGTGATCAGTGTTTTTCTTTAGTTGGGCAGTTTGACAGCTTTTTAATGTTAGGCTTTCTCTGGCTGCTGAATAAGAAGTGGATCATTGTGGTTTAATTCACTGATTTATGACTGAGTTTAATATGAGCAATATACTATTCACTTTGTTGTATTGTGATTCTAGAAAAAATCCAGTATGGTTTTAATCAAAAAAGCTGAAGAAGTTTTAAAACCGATTGTACATTAATCACTTTGACCTCCGGTGAGATTTTCTCCCACAGACACCATGCTGGGAGCCGTGATGAGTGTTGCATGATCCACCCAGAATGCATTGTTGTCTTAACTTGTATGCTTGTTAAATTGCAATTACGAAATCGAATTTACAATTGATACTAAGTTTGTGCAACAATTGTTAAACCAATCAATCAATCAATCAATCATCTTTATTTCTATCGCTCTTCTCCAGCGGCGATTGTGTCAGAGCAGCTTCAGTGTTAAACAGGACAATACTGCAGCAGAATTAGATTTGGCTGTACAGTCGTTCTGGAGTAAACAGTGATGTTATCAGCTTATTTTAATTTATCATAGAGAGACAATGTTGGCAGATCAGAATTATAGTTTATAGAATTAAATAAGACCTAATTCATTAATTTTATTTGTATATTTAGTTGAATAACTCAGATCATAATGTTAGTGTCCCCAACTGAGCAAGCCAAGCCAAAGGCGACCAAAGGAACCGAAACTCCATCAGGGCATGATGGAGAAAAACAAATAAACAAACTTCTTTTGACTGGATAAGCCAACTTTTTTGCGTTTAATTGGCCAGTTAACTAAAACATAATCATTAGCTTAAATTTTGCTGGGTTGGATATTAAAGCGTGTCTCTTCTGTCCATAGATCCTTGACACCATGACAGCGGAGTTTAGTAACCTGACGTGGCTCGTCAATAATGTGACTGAGTTTCCAGACCACACGGCGAGATGCTCGCTAACCAAAACTGGCTTCCAGTTCTACTATCTGCCCATCGTGTACATCATCGTGTTCCTCACGGGGCTGGTCGGCAACAGTCTGGCCATTTGGATGTTCGTGTGTCACATGAGGCCGTGGAGCAGCATCTCCGTCTACATGTTCAATCTGGCCCTGGCGGACTTTTGCTACGTGCTCTCGCTGCCCTTCCTAATCTTCTACTACTTCAACAAAACAGACTGGATTTTTGGGGATGTGCTGTGCCGACTGCAGAGGTTTATCTTCCACGTTAATCTCTACGGAAGCATCCTGTTCCTCACGTGCATCAGCATGCACAGATACTCCGGCGTCGTGCATCCTCTGAAGTCTTTAGGCCGGCTGAAGAAGAAGAACGCCGTGCGTACGGTCGCCCTCGTGTGGATCGTGGTCATTTTGGGGATATCTCCAATCCTTTATTACTCACGGACCGGGCCTAAAAGAGGATACACCACGTGCTATGATACTACGACGGAGGACGAGCTTCCGGGGTATTTCGTCTACAGCATGTGCATGACGGTTTTCGGCTTCTGCATCCCGTTTATCATCATCTTCAGCTGTTATGGAGGCATCGTCAAAGCCCTAATTTGCAACGACATGGACAACGCACCACTAAGAAAGAAGTCTATTTACCTGGTGATCATCGTGCTGACGGTTTTCGCGGTCTCCTACCTGCCCTTCCACGTCATGAAGAACCTGAATATGAGGGCTCGACTGTACTTCCAGAGCCCAGATATGTGCGGCTTCAATGACCGAGTTTACGCCACCTACCAGGTGACCCGCGGCCTGGCGAGCCTAAATAGCTGCGTCGACCCCATCCTGTACTTTCTGGCCGGAGACACATTCAGACGCAGGCTATCCAGAGCCACCAAAAAGTCCTCCAGAAAAGGAGAGCCTCCTCTCCAGTCCAGGAGCGAAGAGACGGCGCTCAATAGTCTTCCGGAATACGTCCAGAATGGAGAAAGTCGCGCGTAAGATCCGGAACGCCTGAGTATTGGAAATCATCGTACTGTGGTCAGTGTTACTCATGATGCTTTTAATATGTTCGTCTAATGTGATTTTCCACGGAACTGCGGAGTGACGCAATCACTAACCATGTTTTAACAAGCACTGGCGTTTAGTAGAGGATGCTTCACTCTTACAAATAAAGAGGCGTTGAAGAACATCCATTGAGCCGCTAAAGGTCATGTCTTTACGGACCGACGCTGTGCACTGGAGCGCAGTCATGCTGGGACAGGAAGGAGCCGTCCCGAAACTGTTCCATAAAGTCGGGAGCATGAAATTGTCCAAAATACCTTGGCATGCTGAAGAAATCACGCATGAGATCCCGAACGCATTCCCTCAAAGGGAATTAGAGTATTGGAAATCATCGGTCAGTCTTGCTCATGATGGTCTCATCAGAAAATCTTACCTGTCGTAACGTCTTTGCAAACCACAAAATACGTAGCAATAGGTACATATCGCGAGTGAAGTGGTTGTGGTTTGCAAAAACGTTGCCACTGGTATATTTTGCCAATGAGACCAGGTTGCAACGTTTAATATGTTCGTCTAATGTGATTTTCCACGGAACTGCGGAGTGACACAATCACTAACCATGTTTTAACAAGCACTGGTGTTTTAGTAGAGGATGCTTCACTCTTACAAATAAAGAGGCGTTGAAGAACATCCATGGAGCCACTAAAGGCCATGTCTTTACGGACCGACACTGTGCACTGGAGCGCAGTCATGCTGGGACAGGAAGGGGCCGTCCACAAACTGATCCCACAAAGATAAGAGCATGAAATTGTCCAAAATGCCTTGGCATGCTGAAGAAATCGTGTGTGAGAGACCGAACGCATTCCCTCGAAAGGGAATTAGAGTATTGGAAATCATCGTACTGTGGTCAGTGTTACTTGTGATGGTCTCATTGAAAAACACGTGTGGCAACGTTTTTACAAACCTCAAAATACGTACCATCAGGTACATATCGCGACAGTTTCAAAGTGAAATGTCCACTGGGTGGCGCTAAAAGCGTAGTTTTTTTCCGGAACGGGTGTGCGAGAATCTGGCCTTTTTTGTTACGTTGGTTTTTTAACGTAGCCTCACACTAAACCCTAAACCGACCGACAGTCATGGGCTTCGGAGTCATTGTGATCCGCCCACTTTTTACGACCAATGATATTGGACCCGCTCACTTTTATCGTCTCTAATTCAGCACATGTCTGTTTACCTATCCCTAACCGAGAAACACTTATTATTAACGCTTTATTTCCACTTTTCTAATATTTTCTTCTTTTTTATTGAAAACGAATGCCTTTCCGATCGGATATGTGATGGGAAAAGAGATAGAGCGAGTTCGGCAAAAGGCGGATTCGAACCACTGATCGATTTGCATCAACTTGATGCCATGCGTCTCTTACCCCTACACTATAAATAACTCAGGGGTTTCTGGAATTTTGTCTGACACAATTAACCGTTTAGTTAATGGTGGTATATTTGTATTTAATGTAAATATGGCATCTAAAGTTATTCTGAGAGAGACGACCCACCCACTTTTTATTTACTTCAATGCCCATGCCGATAACAAAATAAGATTGCATCCGTGTCATTTGAGCTTGTGTTTTCTATTTTTTTTTATCATGACTCGTTTTTCACGGGATTCGTTCCCAAGCTTTCAGCTTTGCAAGTACAAATCTGTACTAGTTGAGCTATCGAGCTAGCTTGGTGTGTCAGAAAATCCAAAACACATGGAGCTGATTAAGGGAGCTTGCTGTTTTACTGTCTCTAGTGTTCATTTCTATTGGAAACTGCAGTGATGTACGTATCGGTACGTATTGTGTGGTTTGCAAAAACATTGCCACAGGTATATTTTGCCAATGAGACCAGGTTGTGCTTTTAACATGTTTGTCTAATGTGATTTTCCACGGAACTGCAGAGTAACTGAATGAGCAAATCACTAACCATATTTTAACAAGCACTGGTGTTTAGTAGAGGATGCTTCACTCTTACAAATAAAGGCCATTGAAGAACATCCATGGAGCCACTAAAGGCCATGTCTTTACGGACCGACGCTTTGTGCACTGGAGCGCAGTCATGCTGGGACAGGAAGGGGCCGTCCCGAAACTGTTCCCACAAAGATAAGAGCATAAAATTGTCCAAAATGCCTTGGCATGCCGAAGCATTAAAGGGATAATTCACCCAAAAATGAAATTCTGTCATCATTTACTCTCCGTCAGTGTGTTCCAAACCTGTATGAGTTTCTTTCAAAAGAAGATATTTGGAAGAATGTTTGTAACCAAGCAGAGAGAGCAACCATTGATTACCATTGTAAGGGAAAATACCATGGTAGTCAGTGGTTGCTCCCTCGCTTGGTTACAAACATTCTTCCAAATAGTCTTCAGCAGTAGAAAGAAACACAAACAGGTTTGGAACAACATGAGGGAGAGTAAATGATGACAGCATTTTCATTTTTGGGTGACCTGTCCCTTTAACATGTTTGTCTAATGTGATTTTCCACAGAACTGTGGAGTGACTATTAGAAATCACTAACCATATTTTAACAAACATAACAAGCACTGGTGTTTAAGTAGAGGATGCTTCACTCTTACAAATAAAGGCCATTAAGAGCATCCATAGAGCCACTAAAGGTTCTTTATAACGGAGATGTTTGAAATGTTTAGGGCTGAAATCTCCCAGTCGATTGTTAGTCGATACTGTCTGGCTCGACTGATTGGTCGATTATTTTTTTTTTTTTTTTTTTTTTTGTGGCGATCAGCATTTTTTTAAATAGAAAATGGGGACAAAGGTAGAACACACATTTTTCCACCGGCTGTGATGAGAAGACCACATCTCCCAAGATGCTGCGCTCACACTTGGCGTCATCAAACTACGCATTTGTTTAGAATAGGCGCCCTCCAGTGGACGGAAAGCTCCATAGTGCACCTTTAAGTGTTTGCTAGTCATTAAGCAGTTATTAGTGATCTGGACCATTATTTTAAAGGGGAAAATATGAGTTTACCTTTATAATAATGGTCCAGATCACCAGGAGAGTGATTGGGTTCTTGAGTAATTAGTGAAGCATTTTATGACTTTATTCAGAGTAACAAAGGACCATTTTTAAGAGCTACTAGTGATCTAATAACAATGTTTTCCACTTTAAAATAATGCTCCAGATCTCGAGAAGTTCCTCAATAATGACTCTAGATAACACTTCAGGAATTAGTGAAGCATTTTATGACCACATCCAGAGTAAAAAAGACACTTTCTCACATCTCAGACATGTTAATGTGGTGATTAGTAATTATTAGTAATTCTTTATAATATTTCCTTGTTACATTTTAGTTATTAGTGACGTCAGTCTCAGTCAGTAATTATTGATTACCTAATAAGGAACTATCTCCTGAATTCAGTATCACTGATGAGTTGAGCTGGTGTCTGTATTAGTTAATAGCAGGAGCTGAAGTGTTAATGTAGTGCTACTCATTAGTCCTGCATTACTTCCTGCAGTTATCTGTTAATAACGGGCCATTATTATAAAGCGTTACCCCTTTGTTTGTAAGAGTGAATGTTCTGTAATGTTCTCAGTGAATCGTTAAATGCACTAAAGATGTTGTAAAATAATAACCTGTCTACCTGTGGCTGTAGTTAGTTTAAACTAAAGCATCCGAGATGGTTTGTGTATCGATGTGTATTAATACTGTTACTGTAAAGAATGAAATATCAGCCCATGAACTATGAAGGGACTCGTATAACCATGTTTCAAATAGTTGTATGTTCATAATGTATTTCTCTTTAATGATCTGTTATATTTAAATACAGAGACAGAAATGAAAAGTCTGTAAATGGCTCTTTATTATCAGATCTCACTCAAACTAATGATTCGTGTGTGTGTGTGTGTGTGTGTGTGTGTGTGTGTGTGTGTGTGTGTGTGTGTGTGTGTGTGTGTGTGTGTGTGTGTGTGTGTGTGTGTGTGATTTCCTGATCTCAATTAAATATTTTTAGTTTGTCATATTTTTTTAAAAAATATGCTTGTTGTTATTTATTTTTTTAAAGGCAGATTAAATTGATAACAGTGTTCACCTCACATAATAAACTCTTATAAACTGAACATAAGATCATTAAGTAAACGGCACATATAAATATTGTGTAACAGTGACAAACTCAAATGGTGTTTATTTACTCAGAGTAATTGTGCTTTACTTGAGTTTATTTGATCATATCATTAAATTGTTTTTTTGGTAAAAAGTGCTCAATATAGTTGTGAGGAACCGCTGACCACATATTATTAAAGTCAATTCAACAAGTCATTTTTTTTAGTGTGTTTGGCTGATAATTAGATTATTTCATGTGTTTTTTTCTCATCTTTTGACTTGTTATCTTTCGCTTAAAAATGAACGATCAGAAATGTGGAGAGATGAAGATGAACATTTGTGAATATCAAACCCAGGGAGATATTCCTCCAGTGCAGATCCTCTTTATTATTCTCTGGGTTTTGTTGTATATTCATGTCCTGTCCTTTATTTTCTTCACACACATCCAGGTATCACGGGATTGATTGCACAGCTCTTGTTTTCCCCAGAGCGCACCGACTCTTTATCCCTCTCTCAGGAAAGAACGAGACGGGAAGGGGAATGAGGGAGGAATAAATAACGCCACATTTTCTTTTCCTCCCAGATTTCTCCTAGCCACTCTTTGTGGGAGAACAAAAGCAGAATGGTTTCGGATGCTGGACAGGCTTGGCAAAAGGCCCAGAGACTAACATCGGAGGCCGGGTTTGAGACTTCTGGGTCTGAGACACAGATCTGACTCCAGACTGGACTCTGATTGGAGGAGCCGCGTTCACATCTATACGTTACTTGGCGGCTGTAGATCTAGGGGGTTTCCATGAGGACTTCTGAACAATTCCCTATTCTCTGTGTGTGTGTGTGTGTGTGTGTGTGTGTGTGTGTGTGTGTGTGTGTGTGTGTGTGTGTGTGTGTGTGTGTGTGTGTGTGATGGGTAGGTTTAGGGGCAGTGTAAGGGGATAGAAAATACGGTTTGTACAGTATAAAAGCCATTACATTACAACCATTACAAACCTTGAGAGAACGTTCCCTGTTATGGCCGTTTGTGTTATAATTGCTCGTCGACTCAAGTCTCATATTTGTTTAGTGTACCTGATGAGATGTTCTCGTAAATCGCTTTAGTCAACCATCGTGAGCATTTCCTACACTGTTCATCGTGAGTCACCTGTGCCGATTGTGTGCTTTGTGAAGGTGAGGTGTGTGAGTGTGTATGGATTAATACGGCAGCGAGCAAACGTGCTTCTGCATGCTCATGCGTGTGTGTGTGTGCGTGTGTGTGTGTGGGCATGTTTTAGTGACATATGAGGACTCAAATGTGTATAATGCCATGGGTATGACACAGGTATTACAGGAGAGGGTGAAATATGAGGACATTACCCATGGCCCCACTTTACAAAAGGCTTATAAATCACACAGGAGGAGTTTTTATGAGAAAGTAAAAATGCAGAATGTTTCCTGTGATGGGTAGGTTTAGGGGCAGTGTGTGTGTGTGTGTGTGTGTGTGTGTGTGTGTGTGTGTGTGTGTGTGTGTGTGTGTGTGTGTGTGTGTTTGCTGCTGTGGACTTTCTCTGTGTTTGCAGGAAGGAAGAAGCCAACAATGCCAATCCTGCCGAGGCACGAATCAGACACTCCTCCTCCATCTGCGGCTCGTTCCTCCATTCAAACCTGCCCTGGGAGAGTCAAGTGGAGATGGGTGGAGAATAGAGAGAGAGAGAGAGAGAGAGAGAGAGGGGGAGAGGGAGAGGGAGGGAGAGAGAGAGAGAGAGAGAGAGAGAGAGAGAGAGAGAGAGAGAGAGAGAGAGAGAGAGAGGGAGAGAGAGAGAGAGAGAGAGAGAGAGAGAGAGAGAGAGAGAGAGAGAGAGAGAGAGAGAGACTTTGTGGACACACTCTTAGCTTTTGAGCCATTGGCTGCTTTTGTACAATACACACGTTTGTGCTGTAACTCGAGGCTTTTTAAATGACACTCAAATAATGCCTTGTTGAATTGACTTTAATAATATGTGGTCAGCGGTTCCTCACAACTATATTGAGCAATTTTTACAAATAACAATTTAGTGATATGATCAAATAAACTCAAGTAAAGCACAATATTTATATGTGCCGTTTACTTAATGATCTTATGTTCAGTTTATAAGAGTTTATTATGTGAGGTGAACACTGTTATCAATTTAATCTGCCTTTAAAAAAAAAATAACAACAAGCATATTTTTAAAAAAATATGACAAACTAAAAATATTTAATTGAGATCAGGAAATCACACACACACACACACACACACACACACACTCACACACACACACACACACACACACACACACTCTCACACACACACACACACACACACACACACTCACACACACACACACACACACACACACACACACACTCACACCCTCACACACACACACACACACACACACACACACACAATGCCAAACTCTTTGCTCAACTTATAGTTATTTTAACCTGAAATCTTAACCTCCAGAACAACAAACACCTGAAACTATGGGTGCACTAATATTTCATGTCGTTTTAACGCAAATGAATGAAGTAAACTTCAGTTTTAAATATATTAGGCTGATCGAACACATTTCGACACAACTTAATTTAATGAGGTAAAGTACACGTCATTTAAATGTGTCTGATCTGTGAAGGGCCGGATCATTAGTTTGTAATATAAAGCTGCATAATGGGCTGTTTTAGTGAGATAACGCCACGAGACGTCTCACTGACGCCCGGATCGCTTTATAACTCAGTCTGAATTCATCTATAACTGCCTCATATGAGTGCAGAAAAAGGATATGTTGGATTTACTTAATTTGTTTATGTCAGGTTCCACGTAATTGGGTTATGTTGAATTTAATTAACATTGATTATTTGTGGTAAACGTAATGTTTTACGTAAAGTTAATTCAATGCCATTTAGTTAAATCAGGTTAACATTCTTAATTTTGTCCAAAACTATTACGTTTAATTACTCTGAAATGAATATATATATATAAATAAACAAGTAATCCAGTTTAATTGATTATTTTTATTTAGTGAAATGCTATTTTTTACAACATTTACAAAACCTTTTACATTACAATATTGTAATGTAAACGTAGTTGTTTTTTATTATTAAAACAGCTTTGATTGTTATTAGCAGATCCTCAGCCCGAGCACACACTCTACACTTCACCACAATGATAACACACTCACACACACACACACACACATAACACACACTTTAAAATACATAACAAAACATTAAACAGTAAACTCTCTCCATTTGCTCATGTCGTTAGAAATGCCTAAAATATCTCTTTATTTAAACATTTCCTCTCCAAATTCAGCCCGTTTGCAAAGCATGATGGGAAGTGAAGTCCTGTTTGTTCGGGTTACTGGATTGAAACGTTATTTACAAATAAAAACATCAGGTTATGTCAAAGAGTGACGGTTTTAAGTCAGTTAAACATGAATAAATTACTTTTGAACCAGAATGGTGTTAAATTAAGATGAACTGCTTAAATAAAGTGAACAGCATCATAAGTTCATGTTTGAGTGTCCTCTCAGCACGCTTCTGTCCCCATGAGTTATCATTAATAATTATCCCGGCAGTCAGCTGAATTATGATGGAGTGAATCTGCATGAATATGCGATGACTGTAAGCGAGAGCATGACTGCGTTCATCAGCGGTCTGAATAAGTGTATTATTAGCCTTACTTCAGCGGTGGAAGCGGTTTCATGCTTCCTGTTTTCCTCCAGCACCGAACGGAAGCACTTTGTTTATTCTTCGAGGCAATCGGACTTCATCTGGCTGTTTATTTACACAACGTGTGTGTGTGTGTGTGTGTGTGTGTGTGTGTGTGTGTGTGTGTGTGTGTGTGTGTGTGTGTGTGTGTGTGTGTTCAGACTGAGGATGTGCTTTTGAAATGATTGGACGGGTTTAGCCTTTAACTCAAACGCTCGTTAACTTCTACACTAAATACAGTAAAATTCATTTGTTGCCCCAGTTTAGTTTGAACTATAAAAGCTCTACACTGTAAAAAATAAAAAGGCTAAATGTTCTGGTCATTTTCTGCCAGTATATTATCCAGTAATTTTACTAATATTTCAGTTAACCCTTAAAACACAAACTAATGCAATGTGTAATTCAAAATAAAGGTAAAACACATGCAAATAAACAGGTGGTTTTTGTTGGTTTAACTTAAAAAAGTAAGTAACCTGGTTGCCTTAAAAATTGAGCTTATTGAAATAAAAAATTTGAGTTGATACAATGAAGGAAATTTGTTTAATAAATACAAACTCAAAATATTACTGTATCTGAACCACATAAAACATTTGATAAATCATGAAAATAGCACAATTGGCTGCGTCATCAGAAATAAAAAACACAATTACTATGCTTACAACATCTTTTAATAATATTTTAATAAAGGTTGTTGAATCTCAAAAAAAATTCATTGTATTAACTCAAAATTTTAAGGCAACCAGGAAACTTTTTTGTAAATATTTTCTTTACAGTGTACAGTATATTGTGCCCTATTTTTACAGATTTTTTTTTTTTTTTTTTACAGTGTATGCACCTTTTCACTTTTTTACATTTCAGTGCCCTTACCAATCATGGCCTCCTAATAATCCCCATCCACTGA
Organism: Pseudorasbora parva; assembly: GCF_024679245.1. Taxonomy (NCBI): domain Eukaryota; kingdom Metazoa; phylum Chordata; class Actinopteri; order Cypriniformes; family Gobionidae; genus Pseudorasbora; species Pseudorasbora parva. The sequence goes on along the minus strand of NC_090187.1, from coordinate 930,674 downwards.
ATTGGCTCTATCACCCTCTCTCCTCTCCACCTATCGCTGGTGTGTGGTGAGCGTACTGGCGCCGTTGTACTGTGGCTGCCGTCGCATCATCCAAGTGGAGCTGCACACTGGTGGTGGTTGAGGAGAGACCCCTGACATGAGTGTGAAGCGCTTTGGGTGTACAGTTGTACATTTGAAAGCGCTATATAAATGCCTCATTCATTCATTCATTCATTCATTCATTCATTCAGTGAATGTAAACATGGTTCTCCTTATAGCAGAAAATGATGATAGTGTTGCTGTTTGTTACACTGTAAAAATGATTTAAAATTTTTGGGTTTGGAGGACGATCAGGAGAACGGGACTTGCCTGGCTGCATTGTGCCAAGTGTAAAGTTGTGTGTGTGTGTGTGTGGTGGAGGGGGGATTATGGGGTGGGGTTGTTTTTCAGGGCTTGGCCCCTTAGTTCCAGTGAAAGGAACTCGTAATGCTTCACCAAGACATTTTGGACAATTTCATGCTCCCGACTTTGTGGGAACCGTCTGGGGACGACCCCTTCCTGTCCCTATTTACGATATTAAACCTGAAGGTGTTTATCACTGAGATGAAAACTAGACCTCCTCTTAATGTGCATGTCATTTCCATCAGCATCAGCTTCTGCTGTGGATTACCTGTTGTGCAACTATGTAGGCTTTGTTTTTCTCACAAAAAAGGGCTGATAAACGGGTAGGCGCCTAAGTTTAGCAAGTCCCCAGATCCAAACACGGAGCATTTTTATCTTAACTATTACTGCAATCCCAGATTTATAAGAAACAGCTGCACTTCCCAAGCCTCAGCCCTTCTGAGAGCACTCACATCAACGGGAATGACAATAAATCCATTCTGCGGTGTACAAAAGAAGATATTCACACAGATGTTGACCTGCATTTCAAGAAATTCAAGAACTTCTGCATTTTTCTTATTCTGTAGAGGGTTAAATGTTTAAAAGCACGACTGGAAGTTGATCCGCTCTCTGTTTCTGCAGGATATTGCTGAATATATATATATTCAATATATGATATATGTTCAGTGAATATGGGATTATCGGTGTGCATGAATACTTGGAGGACCTATATCATTTTGCAAACTAATGATCCGGCCCTTCACAGATCAGACACATTTAAATGATGTTTACTTTAACTAATTTAATTAAGTTGTGTCGAAATGTGTTCAATCAGCCTACTATATTTAAAACTGAAGTTGTATAAAGTATTTAGCTGCATAATGGGCTGTTTTAGTAAGATAACGTAACGAGACGTCTCACTGAAGCCCTGATCGCTTTATAACAAAAAATGAGGATGAAATGTTCCAACCCAGGCCTGATCTATATATGTGCATTTTAAGATGCTTGAAGGCCAAAGCAATGATAACAATTTGTTTAACTCTAGTTGGAATAGCATAAACTAATTATTAGTTGTCTCAGGAGCTCAGTGAACTCAAGCGGGCAGTAAATAGGTAAGTTTCATTACAGGGGACTGACAATTCATGATCTAAGTGCATTGGACAAGGAGCTAGTCTTTTCTCTGGGCTTGACACTGTATTCTGCCTTCTTCTTAAAGGTGCAGTGTGTGAAATTTAGTGGCATCTAGTGGTGAGGTTGTGAATTGCAACTGCTCGCCCCTCCCTTTCGGAGCCCGAGAAGCTACGGTGGCCAACACAGGACAGCAGCAAGACAGCAGAGAGTAGCTAGTGCTCTGTAGAGACGTTTGTCCCTTTAGGGCCACTGTAGAAACATGGCGGCACAAAATAGCGGCTTCACTTTAAGGGACCTGCGGTGTGTGTAGATAGAAACGGCTCCTTCTAAGGTACTAAACACATTACGGTTCATTATGGAAGGTCTTTATACAACACTGAAAACATGGTTATGTATATTATATTGCATTTATGGCAATAGATCTTGATAAATGCTACACACTGCACCTTTAAAGGGGTCAAAAACCTTAACTGGCTCCAGTGTTCAGCGAGATTTGTCATTTGCAGTCGCAGAGGAGTTCAAAACAGACGTTGGCAGATATTTGTTCTTGTTTTATGCATAAAATCATATCATCTGGATGGATTTTATACAGGTAACAAAAGCTTGTCACTTCTGATTTAAGGATGTTTAGATATCTGTGCTGGAATACAAGACAATATTTGCTTTATTTGTCAAATCAGACATTTCAGATGTAGTAACAGAAACCTTTTAATATTTGATGTGCTGTGCTTAATACAGCGGCTGTGTAGAAGAATACAATAACATCAGCCTATATTTGCACCTATTGTTTTCGGCTCATTATTAGACATTTATGCATTTGGCAGACGCTTTTATCCAAAGCGACTAATATTGCAATCAAGGTACACATTTTACATTTTGTCAGTTCTTGCTCTCCCTGGGAATCGAACCCATGACCTTGGCGTTGCTGGCACCACGCTCTACTGTTATAGGAAGGCCTCATTAGACCTATATCAGAATGACAAAAAAGACTAATTAAAGGAAAACATATCAAAGATATAAACTATCCCCCCTAAAATTCAACTGAACCCACTCACATGCATTATTTAAATGATGTTTAAGAAATATAGATTATTACTGTTGGCTGATGCATTTAGGTGTTTAACAATTAACTATTTATGTTTATTTAATTTACGCAGGACATGTCTATAGTAAATGTCTTGCACAACATTATTTATAAGAAGCTAGAAATCAGCAATTAAACCTCCTTATTTATCTCTTTTAAATATTTGTATTGCATTATAATATTAAATATATTTTATTTTTGTTGTCAACTGTAGATATCATAAATCAACTATACCTTAAATTCAAAATTAGCATAAATTCTAGTAACTTATTATTATTATTATTATCGTCAGTTATTGTTAGTAATTTTCCATTTGGATCCTCGCGGTGTACAGATGGGATGTTGTGCAGTTAGATATGGACATTCTTCAGTTTTCAGGTCATGTTGGGGATATTTTGAGAGATGAAAACTGAAGCTGCTCTTAATCCTGGAAGATGAGCTCTGTGGACCGTGTGTGTCTGAGCTCCTGATGGAGGTGGAGGTGATGGCGGTGTAAAGATGGAGATTTAAGGAGGCAATCTGAAGCCAGGATTATGGAGGCAGGATGGCAATAACTGGTCACTCACGCAGACAGATGAATGGCAGCGGTTGCAGAAGGTAAAAAACAGACAGATGAATCCTTCAGGCTTTGTTCAGAGCTGGACAAACTACACAACTTCATTACTTGAGTTAAAGTAACAGTACAGCAGGACAAATATTACTCCATTACAAGTGAAAGTTGTAAAAACAGATTTTTACTTAAGTAAAAGTACAGACGTATTTGATTTTTAAAAGTACTTAAGTATCAAAAGTAAATGTCCTTCTTTATGTCGCCGCATTATTGTATTATAGTTGTATAAATGCACATTATGCCATCATGGTTTAAGCCAGTCAGTGACGCTCCATCTGACACACTAGCAGACGACTAACTTAAACTCATTTAAATACTTGTAGAAAAGTTACAAAGCTGCTGTCACTTTAAGGCCGAATGCACGGATCCAATACACTGATACACATCTGATATTCTCACACTGTTCACCTTCACTGAAGACAGAATCAACTTTGTTTATGTGAATCCTCCACTAAATGAGCATTTGGACATCCGTCTTCTTCCATTTTGCTCTAAACTATAAATCAGTGTTTAATAAATGCTGTGAAATCATTGAACTTCACGAGACTCTACAAGAGTGATTCCTGAAAGGCTTTCTGCAAAAACCCAAACACCTTTTAAAGAAGAAAAAAATCATCACTGACTTTCAAAGTGAAGTTAAAGTCAGAAGATTACAGAAAGAATAATACTCCAGTAAAGCACAGAGACTCAAACAGTGAACTTCAGTACAGGACTCGAGTAGATGAGCGGTTACGGTCCAGCTCTGCTCAGAAATAATAAGAGAGGACGAGGCATGAGGATAATGAGGCCTGGGTTTTATCACCACAAACTGCTGCTGAGGAGATATGAATGAATTGTGCTGTGATTAAATGTATTCTCCGATATTTAAAATGCCAGAGCACACCCTTAATTAACACAAAGTATGCTTTTGGCAAGAAATAGTGCAGCCGGACACAGAATCCTTGCCAAGATCAACTCAGCTGTTCTGGAACGGTGACACAACTGGAACAAAAGAGCCCGACGCTCCTTACTTCCCAATCTATACACTTTATATGTGCACTTTTGTGTTCTTATATGTTGTCTCTTGATGTCGGTGCATTTTACAACATTCATTTTAATGTTATTTGACCTATATATGTCTTACTTTAAAGAGGTCCTATAATAATGCAAGATGTAAAATAAGTCTCTGATGAGTGTGTGTGTGAAGTTTCAGCTCAAAATACCCCACAGATCATTTTTTATAGCATCGGCCACTTTTTGAGGGTGAGCAAAAATGCGCTGTTTTTGTGTGTGTCCCTTTAAATGCAAATGAGATGCTGCTCCCGCCCCCTTTTAGGATCGTGTTAGCAGCTTTGATTACCTCACACACACATACACACTCAGACACACACACACAAACTGAAAATGTCCGAAACTGTTCAGCCTTTTATGATCAAACCGGAGTCGGACAATGATTGAGAGACTCCAGAAGAAGAGAAGACATGTAGAACGAGACAGGACATTTTCTGAAGAGATAGTTGAAGATTGTTTATGATCTTCAGTCATTGATTAGCATGATCTGTCATGATAATCTATAAACCGCTGTGAGATGAGCCAGAGTCAAATACTGTAAAATCTGCAAGATGCACTGCACACCAAACATTTTACCTTCTATAAAGGGCATTTCCCCCTAATCTTATTAAATATAGACTATGCTTCAGGTTTCATATTATATTCTTAAATTTGATCTAGACATTCAATTTAAATAAAAATATACATATGGCTGTTACTAATCAAATAAAATAATTTACACTGAACAATTCAATCTGCATTAAATAATGTTTATGAGATTTTAATTTTTGAATAAACAAATAAGAAATGTTGGAAAGTATGTTTAAACATGAAACTAAAACACCAGTAGGTGGCAGCAGGTGAGTCTTAATGAGTGAGTCATTGAGTCGATTCATTCAAACGATTCATTCAAACGGCTGATTTATTCAAGAATGAGGGAGTCGCTTACGAAGAGGTTATTGAATCTTTAATGCAACCGATTCATTCAAACACTGAATTGTTCAGTAACACACACACACACACACACACACACACACACACACACACACACACACACACACACACACACACACACTGTTGCTGTGAGATGTGTTACGGTTCTGCTGTTTGGAACTATTTTTGCTTGTGAAACAGAACAAAAACAGTCAATATTGCGTCTCAAATGTACATGTTTAATGTTAATTAATAGTTTATGGAGCTTTCATATGAAATCAGTTTCATTTTCAGTCGTGATGGTGTTCAGGAAAACACACTCTTGGTCATGTGATGTAGTTTAACTCTTCAGGTCATTATATATTACACTATTATCCACTATCCATCGACACTTACACTAAATGAATGATCATTCTTGCATTTTGGTGATTTGTTAGTTATTTTTTGTTACTGGCGTTTAATCCGCTTGTAAAATTCTCTTTCACCCTTCAAAGAAATCCACTTGTCCCGGACAAGCGTTCATGTCGAGCCCTGATTTAACCCCCAAAAAAAGTTACGAACTGCAGCTTTAATTCCATATGCAAAATTTAAAATATGCATGCAAAGTAAATTTTACCGTTCTTTTTGTGTTTTTTTCCCCAGTGTACTCTAGAGAGAGTTCTTTGACATTCAGTGTTACTTATAGTATAATGTCTAAAGGGGACCAGTGAAATAAAGTGTAATCGCAGAAATAGTTTATTGATGTATTATGTTTAACACTTATGATATACAGTGAGGGAAATAAGTATTTGAACACTGCTATTTTGCAAGTTTTCCCACTTGGATATCATGGAGGGTCTGAAATTGTCATCGTAGGTGCATGGCCACTGTGAGAGACATAATCTAAAACAAAATCCAGAAATCACAATGTATATTGTGCAAATAAGTATTTGAACACCTGAGAAAATCAATGTTAATATTTGGTACAGTATCCTTTGTTTAGCCATTCCAGAGGTCAAGCGTTTGCTGTAGTTCTTCAGCAGGTTTGCACTGCAGGAGGGATTCTGGCCCACTCCTCCACACAGATCTTCTCTAGTTTCTGGCCTGTCGCTGAGAAACACAGAGTTTGAGCTCCTCCAAAGATTCTCTATTGGGTTTAGGTCTGGAGACCGGCTAGGCCACGCCAGAACCTTCATATGCTTCTGACAGAGCCACTCCTCTGTTATCCCAGCTGTGCTTCGGGTCATTGTCATGTTGGAAGACCCAGCCTCGACCCATCTTCAATGCTCTAACTGAGGGAAGGAGGTTGTTCCCCAAAATCTCGCAATAGATGGCCCCGGTCATCCTCTCCTTATACAGTGCAGTCGCCCTGTCCCATGTGCAGAAACAAACCCCCACAGCATGATGCTGCCACCCCCATGCTTCACAGTAGGGATGGTGTTCTTGGGATGGTACTCATCATTCTTCTTCCTCCAAACACGTTTAGTGGAATTATGACCAAAACTTTCTATTTTGGTCTCCTCTGACCACATGACTTTCTCCCATGACTCCTCTGGATCATCCAAATGGTCATTGGCAAACTTCAGACGGGCCTGGACATGTGCTGGTTTAAAACCATGATGTCTTAGTGTATTACCAACAGTAACCTTGGAAACATTGGTCCCAGCTCTTCTCAGGTCATTGGCCAGCTCCTCCGTGTAGCTCTGGGCTGATTTCTCACCTAGGATCATTGAGACCCACGAGGTGAGATC
>NC_090187.1:886297-916297 GCF_024679245.1 Pseudorasbora parva | reverse complement strand
GAGAGAATGTTGCCAGAACATTGCCATAGCGTCGAGAGAATGTTGCCAGAACGTTACCATAACGTTGAGAGAATGTTGCCAGAACATTGCCATAGCGTCGAGAGAATGTTGCCAGAACGTTACCATAACGTCGAGAGAATGTTGCCAGAACATTACCATTACGTTGAGAGAATGTTGCCAGAACATTGCCCTAGCTTCGAGAGAATGTTGCCAGAACGTTACCATAACGTCGAGAGAATGTTGCCAGAACATTGCCATAGCGTCGAGAGAATGTTGCCAGAACATTGCCATAACGTTGAGAGAATGTTGCCAGAACGTTACCATAGCGTCGAGAGAATGTTGCCAGAACATTGCCATAGCGTCGAGAGAATGTTGCCAGAACATTGCCATAGCGTCGAGAGAATGTTGCCAGAACATTGCCATAGCGTCGACAGAATGTTGCCAGAAGATTACCATAACGTTGAGAGAATGTTGCCAGAACGTTACCATAGCGTCGAGAGAATGTTGCCAGAACATTGCCATAGCGTCGAGAGAATGTTGCCAGAACATTGCCATAGCGTCGAGAGAATGTTGCCAGAACATTGCCATAGCGTCGAGAGAATGTTGCCAGAACGTTACCATAACGTCGAGAGAATGTTGCCAGAACATTGCCATAGCGTCGAGAGAATGTTGCCAGAACGTTACCATAACGTCGAGAGAATGTTGCCAGAACATTGCCATAGCGTCGAGAGAATGTTGCCAGAACATTACCATAGCGTCGAGAGAATGTTGCCAGAACATTGCCATAGCGTCGAGAGAATGTTGCCAGAACGTTACCATAACGTTGAGCGAATGTTGCCAGAACGTTGCCATAACGTCGAGAGAATGTTGCCAGAACATTGCCATAACGTCGAGAGAATGTTGCCAGAACATTGCCATAACGTTGAGCGAATGTTGCCAGAACGTTGCCATAACGTCGAGAGAATGTTGCCAGAACGTTACCATAACGTTGAGCGAATGTTGCCAGAACGTTGCCATAACGTTGAGAGAATGTTGCCAGAACATTGCCATAACGTCGAGAGAATGTTGCCAGAACATTGCCATAACGTTGAGCGAATGTTGCCAGAACGTTGCCATAACGTCGAGAGAATGTTGCCAGAACATTGCCATAACGTCGAGAGAATGTTGCCAGAACATTGCCATAACATCGAGAGAATGTTGCCAGAACATTGCCATAACATCGAGAGAATGTTGCCAGAACATTGCCATAACATCGAGCGAATGTTGCCAGAACATTGCCATAACATCGAGAGAATGTTGCCAGAACGTTACCATAACGTCGAGAGAATGTTGCCAGAACATTGCCATAACATCGAGAGAATGTTGCCAGAACGTTACCATAACGTCGAGAGAATGTTGCCAGAACATTGCCATAACATCGAGAGAATGTTGCCAGAACGTTACCATAACGTCGAGAGAATGTTGCCAGAACATTGCCATAACGTCGAGAGAATGTTGCCAGAACATTGCCATAACATCGAGAGAATGTTGCCAGAACGTTACCATAACGTCGAGAGAATGTTGCCAGAACGTTGCCATAACATCGAGAGAATGTTGCCAGAACGTTACCATAACGTCGAGAGAATGTTGCCAGAACGTTGCCATAACATCGAGAGAATGTTGCCAGAACGTTACCATAGCGTCGAGAGAATGTTGCCAGAACGTTACCATAACGTCGAGAGAATGTTGCCAGAACGTTACCATAGCGTCGAGAGAATGTTGCCAGAACATTACCATAACGTCGAGAGAATGTTGCCAGAACATTGCCATAACGTCGAGAGAATGTTGCCAGAACATTGCCATAGCGTCGAGAGAATGTTGCCAGAACGTTACCATAACGTCGAGAGAATGTTGCCAGAACGTTACCATAACGTCGAGAGAATGTTGCCAGAACATTGCCATAGCGTCGAGAGAATGTTGCCAGAACGTTACCATAGCGTCGAGAGAATGTTGCCAGAACGTTACCATAACGTCGAGAGAATGTTGCCAGAACATTGCCATAACGTCGAGAGAATGTTGCCAGAACATTGCCATAACGTTGAGCGAATGTTGCCAGAACGTTGCCATAACGTCGAGAGAATGTTGCCAGAACATTGCCATAGCGTCAAGAGAATGTTGCCAGAACGTTACCATAACGTCGAGAGAATGTTGCCAGAACATTGCCATAGCGTCGAGAGAATGTTGCCAGAACATTGCCATAACGTCGAGAGAATGTTGCCAGAACATTGCCATAACGTCGAGAGAATGTTGCCAGAACATTGCCATAACGTCGAGAGAATGTTGCCAGAACATTGCCATAGCGTCGAGAGAATGTTGCCAGAACGTTACCATAACGTTGAGAGAATGTTGCAATAACGTTGCCAAAACGTTGTTATAACATTAAGAGCATGTTGCCATAATGTTGAGAGAACGTTTTTTAGTACGTTGAGAGAGCGTTGCCAAAATGTTGCCAGAACATTTAGAGAATGTTGCCATAACGTTGAGAGAACAGAAAGTAAGGGCTAATGTCCACCCAGCCGGTTGTTATCGCAGAATAAACCCCTTCAGAGCGATCAGGACCCCGAGGCGAAGCGGAGCGTCACTCTGAAGGGGTTTATTCTGCGATAACAACCGGCTGGGTGGACATTATCCCGCTTATTACACGCCTACTAGTCTCAAATAAATAATTATTAGACACAAAATATTGTCTCGAGATTAAATATTTTATTAGCTCTTACGCAAAGCTTCCGCGAATAAAAACAGTTCCAGACTGCTTTAAGCCTTTATCTATCGCTGCTAAATGTTGAGAATGAATGCTGAAAGGGTTAGTTCAGCCAAAAATGAACCCAAGCCTCTGATTTACTCACCCTCAGGTCATTATAGGTGTTTATGACATTCTTCTGTCAGACAAATACAATCAGAGTTATATTTAAAAAGTCCAGGCTAACGTTAATCGATGCGTTTGTTTAAGAAAAATATCCATATTTAAAGCGTTATAAAGGAAACCCGGCTTGAAGTCTTCCATTGTAACCCACGGCTGTTTAAGCCACAAGATGGCGCCAGCGTTAAGCTCAGAAGTAGAACCGGTCAAGATAACTCGCAGTACCCGGATGAGCGGTGTGTGTTATCTGGGAATAACACACCGCTGGAATGCGCGATTGACCAATCAGAATCAAGTATTTCACAGAGCCGTGTAATAAGTTGCCATAACATTAAGAGAACATTGCAATAATGTTGCCAGACCGTTGCCATGACGTTGAGAGACTTTGAGAAAATGTTCCCAAAACATTGAGAGAATGTTGCAATAACGTAGTTTTAACATTAAGAGTATGTTGCCAGAACGTTGCCATAATGTTGAGAGAGCGTTTTCAGAGCGTTCTCTATGTGGAGCACAGCACAGCAGTCCTCTGCAGTAAAGGCTAATCTCAGATCTTGTTTTATGGCCATTCCTGAGTGAATTCCTTTGGGATATGAGCACGATATCTCCGGTAAAGTGTGTATGAGCACGATATCTCCGGTAATGTGTGTATGAGCATAACTCTGGCCATATCTCAGACATACGGCTTACAGCAGCCCGGGCAGCTCAAGGGTTCATCCGCAGATACGACACGCGTTTATCATAAATCACACACAGTTTCTGCCTGTGTGACTCACTCATTACGACACACACACACACACACACACACACACTTCAGCAGCCGGGCGTGGTGCACACTACCACAACACACTTTACAGCCACAGTTCACACACACACACACACACACACACACACACACACACACACGAGGACTGTGATTAAACGGATTCCTTCACTCTGAGCAGTCCTCATATCTGGGGAAATGGCCTGGGTTATGATCACACATCTGAAGAATAAATCATGCGGTTATGTTCCTCTTCACTGCTGTCCAGAGCCCTACTGTAAACACACACTCGACATCAGGTTTGGGGAAATATCACGACATGACTTTGAGTTTGGAAACTCATAAATTAACCCTTTTTCATCTAGGATGTCCAAATGTCAACTTTTCATCTATTTTTTAGGCCATATTTATAATGTTTTGTCATAATTTTTACATTTCTTCATAATTATAACTTGGTGTGTCATCATTTTGATTTATATGCAATAATTGCTTGTTTTTATTGAATATTTTTTTCTTACTTTTTATCTCCTAATGGGCTTTTAAGTCACTTAAAAAAAACCCCCACCTTAGTGTGTCGTAATCTCAGCTCCATTATCGTTTCGACTCTCTGATTACATTAGTGTTACCTGTGTGTCATAGCGGCATATGACTTATGTCAACATCATGATTCGTGTTACAATTCGGCTTTTGACTGTCATAATTATGACTTAGTATGACTAATTGTTTACTTTTTATATAATAATTACAACTTTTTAATTAATAATTTTGACTTCTTTCTCATAATTATGACTTTTTGTCTTCATTTGGACTTTTTAATGTCATAATGTTTTTTTTAAGCCACAATTTTAACTTTCATCTCATAAATGACATATAGTATACATTTAGTATGTCCTACTTTCGACTCAGTTATAATTTAGTGTCATCGTCTTGACTTTCTATCTCATAATTACAGATTTTTACTGAATAATTTTGATATTTGATCTCAATTCAGACTTTTTATGTCATTTTTTTGTTTTATTAGCATGTTAAGTGTGCCTTGTCAGTGTCGTCGTCTGCAGTCATCATCACGTCTCATGAATGTGACTCACGGCATCGGGCAGTGTGTCGTTATTATGAAGAGCAAAGGCATGATTTCTGTCGTATGAGGCACGAATGTAGATTCCATCCTGTGTAAATAACTGAGACTTGCACAACACTCTGTGTGTGTGTGTGTGTGTGTGTGTGTGTGTGTGTGTGTGTGTGTGTGTGTGTGTGTGTGTGTGTGTGTGTGTTTTCCTTGTTTGGCAATACTTGTGAGGACACAAATGTCCTCACTTATATAGTAAAATATGAAAATGACCCACTAGTGAGGGCATTGGACTGGTCCTTGCTAGTTAAAAATGCTTATAAATCGGCCAAAACATGTTTTCATTTAAATCTGTTGTTCTGCAGATGATTCTGTGATCGGTAGGTTTAGGGGCAGTGTGTGTGTGTGTGTGTGTGTGTGTGTGACTGCGCCTTTAAGAGGCGCTGCGCGGTGACGTGGCTCGTGACGCGGTGCGCAGGCGGAGTGCGCGCGTGAGAGCTGTGGAGAGAGAGAGAGAGGCGCGTTGATCGCTCGCGGAGCTCACACACAGACACAGACTCCAGCGCGATGCGCTTCTGACGCGGAGTCCGGCTCGATCTCACCCGCGGAACACGCGTCGAGCGGCGGCGACCGAACACCGGCAGCTCCGGCGGGAACATTCATGCGGATTGAACACAGCAGGGCGGCTCAAAGCGGGTGCACGCGGCGCGTCTTCAACGAGAGGGAGAGAGCGCGCGCACGCCGGCGCGCGAGAGAGACACTGCCCGTGCTGAAGGAGCCATGAGAGAATACAAAGTGGTCGTTTTGGGGTCCGGCGGCGTGGGAAAATCGGCCTTAACCGTGCAGTTCGTCACCGGATCGTTCATCGAGAAGTACGACCCGACGATAGAGGACTTTTACCGCAAGGAGATCGAGGTGGACTCGTCGCCGTCGGTTCTGGAGATCCTGGACACGGCCGGTACCGAGCAGTTCGCCTCAATGCGCGATCTCTACATTAAAAACGGCCAAGGCTTCATCCTAGTCTACAGTCTGGTCAACCAGCAGAGCTTTCAGGACATCAAGCCCATGCGCGACCAGATCATCCGCGTCAAGCGGTACGAGCGCGTGCCCATGATCCTGGTGGGCAATAAGGTGGATCTCGAGGGCGAGCGCGAGGTCTCTTCCGGGGAAGGCAAGGCTCTCGCGGACGAATGGAACTGCCCGTTCATGGAGACTTCCGCCAAAAATAAAGGCTCCGTGGACGAGCTCTTCGCGGAGATCGTGCGGCAGATGAACTACGCGTCGGCGCCGAGCGGGGACGAGCAGTGCTGCGCGTCCTGCGCGATCCTCTAGGAAGAGGGCGAGCTGCCGTTGGTTGCCATGGTGAGTGCGTGAGAGCGAGCCAACCGACGGACGGACGGACGGACGCGCGCTCGCTCGCGGACAAACATTCAGCCGTTGGGCACGGAACGCCCCGCGAGCGCGCGAGCCTGCTCCGGTGACGCGGCGGAGCCCACGCTATGACGACACGAGTCGCGATTATGACATCAGAACCTGAAATTATCATAAAATGTCATACTTTCATTTCGGTTTTTTGATCTGTCAGTTTAGACGCTGTAGTGTCTCATGATAATGATTTTTAACGTCAGTTTAAATTCTGTGACTTAGTTTGCCGAAATTACGTAATTATGACATCACTTAGTACGTCAGTTGCGACTTTTTCTCTGCTAATTATTGTTTAGTCTCATAATTCTGATTTTAGTATGTCAACTTTTGATCTCAGTTCTTCTGACACCATGACGACACTAAAAGTCACAACTATGGCATAGTCATCCTTTCACCTCATCATTTCCATTTTTTTATTTTTTATCTGTCAATTTCGACCCTTTAGTGTCTCATGATCATGATTTTTAACGTCAGTTTAAATTCTGTGACTTAGTTTGCCGTAATTATGCGACAAGTCACAATTATGACATCACTTAGTACGTCGATTGCGACACTTTCTCTCACCGTTATTGATTAGTCTCATCATTATGATTTAGTACGTCAGTCTCGACTTACATTTATGATCTCAGTTCTTCTGACCGAAGTCTGACGCCCTGACGACACAAAAAGTCACAATTATGACTCCAGAACCTGAATTTATCATAAAATTTCTTACTTTTACCTCATTATTAATTTTTTTTTATCTGTATGTACATTTCGACCTTTTATTTTCAATTCTATGACTTAGTTTCCCATAATTATGCGACAAGTCAAAATAATGACATTAAGTACATCAATTTCGACTTCTTATCTCGGTTATTACTGAGTGTCCCATAATTATGGTTTAGGACGTCAGTCTCGACTCACATTTATGATCTCAGTTCTTCTGACGCCACGACGACACGAAAAGTCACAATTATGCCATCAAAAGTAGAAAGTCGTTCACATCAAAGGTCATAATGTCATCCTTTTAGCTCATCATTTCGATATGTTTTTCCATCTTTATGTCAATTTTGACTCTTCGTATGATTTTGAACGTCAGTTTCGACCTTACATTTCAATTCTTTGACTTAGTTTCCCATAATTATGCGACAAGTCAAAATTATGACATTATTTAGTACATCATTTTCGACTTATCGTCTCATGGGGATTTCTATAGTCTCAATTATGATTTAATACGTCGTGTTCAACTTCAGTTTTTATCTCCGTTCTTCGGACGCCATGACGACACAAAAGTCAAAATTATGGCATAAGTTGAAATTCCGTTGAAAAGTTGAACGTCGTGATGTCATCCTTTTACCTCATTATTTAGTTTTTCCATCTTTATGTCAATTTCGACCCTTCGTATGATTTTGAACGTCAGTTTCAATTCTTCTGACTTAGTTTGCTAAAATTATGCGCCGAGTCACAATTATAAAATCATAATTTACTCTTATATGTCAAATTTCAACCCTTTAGTGTCTCATAATTAAGATTTTAAACGTCAGTTTTAATTCTGTGACGTAGTGTGTCAGTTATCGTTTAATGCGGCACTTTTCCACTTTTTATCTCATAGTTATTACTTAGTGTCTCAATTATGATTTAATACGTCAGTTTTGGCTTACACACTTGTGACGCCATGACGACACAGAGTCAAAATGATGACATCAGAAGCTGAAATTATCATAAGATGCCATCCTTTTACCTCTTCATTTCGATTTCTTTAAATCTTTGTCAATTTTGACCCTAAATTTCAATTCTATTAGTTTCCCATAATTATGCAAGAAGCCACAATAATGACATCATAATTTACATTTAGTATGTCGATTTTGACCCTTTAGTGTCTCATAATTATGATTTTAAACGTCAGTTTCAATTCTATGCCTTAGTTTCTATTAGACCATAATAATGCGACGAGTCACGATTATAGCTTAGTCAATTTCCATCTCAACTAAATGACCGAATTATGAAACGTCATATATTAGACTCAATTTTGCCTCTTGACGGTGATGTCATCCTTGATCATTTAGATTTGGTCAATTTCGACTTTTTGTGCCATAGTTTTATTTCAGTGCCTCATAATTTTGTTTTTTCAGATATGACTGATTAGTGGTGATTATGAGGTCAGAATAATGATGAATTTCGAAGTTCTCAATTATAGCCTAGCATGTCAGTTTAATCTCAATTAAATCACAGCGTCGTCATATTTTAGACTCCGTCATAATATCCTCCTTTTATCTCATCATTCTGATTTTATTTATTTTTTTGTTGCACATCTGTCGACTTTTTGTGCCATAGTTTGTGTTGGTCGGAGTCTCGTAATTATGATTTATAATGTCAATTTTGACTGATTAGCCGTAATTATGAGGTCCACATGACTAATTATGACTCAGTTTCGACTCGGTCATAATGTCATCCTTGATCATTTCGCTTTTTTTATTTTTTATTTTGAAAATCAATCAATTTTGACTTTTTGTGCCATAGTTTTGTTGGTCGGTGTCTCATAATTATGATTTATGATGTCAGTTTTGACTGATTAGTCATAATATTGAGGTTCAAAATGACTAATTTCGACTTTTATCTCATAAATGTGACGTTTTATCTCTTATTAGTTTGATATAGTATGTCATCATCAAGATTGACCAAAGTGTGATTTCCGCTCGTGTGGCGGGACTCAGTTTTCCGGCATCAGTGTTCTTGCACACGCGTGTATTAAAGCAGTGTTTACATGACAGAATACGTGAATGTTCTGAATATGGACAGACCAGCACACCACGCACTGGTTCGGGCTGTGTGTGTGTGTGTGTGTGTGTGTGTGTGTGTGTGTGTGTGTGTGTGTGGGCGGGCATGTTTTTGTGACATATGAGGACACATGTGTATAATGCCATGGGTATGACACCGGTGTGATGGGTAGGTTTAGGGGCAGTGTGTGTGTGTGTGATGGGTAGGTTTAGGGGCAGTGTGTGTGTGTGATGGGTAGGTTTAGGGGCTGTGTGTGTGTGTGATGGGTAGGTTTAGGGGCAGTGTGTGTGTGTGTGATGGGTAGGTTTAGGGGCAGTGTGTGTGTGTGTGTGTGTGATGGGTAGGTTTAGGGGCTGTGTGTGTGTGTGTGTGTGTGTGATGGGTAGGTTTAGGGGCAGTGTGTGTGTGTGTGTGTGTGTGTGTGTGTGTGATGGGTAGGTTTAGGGGCAGTGTGTGTGTGTGTGTGTGTGTGTGTGTGTGTGTGTGTGTGTGTGATGGGTAGGTTTAGGGGCAGTGTGTGTGTGTGTGATGGGTAGGTTTAGGGGCAGTGTGTGTGTGTGATGGGTAGGTTTAGGGGCTGTGTGTGTGTGTGATGGGTAGGTTTAGGGGCAGTGTGTGTGTGTGTGATGGGTAGGTTTAGGGGCAGTGTGTGTGTGTGTGTGTGTGATGGGTAGGTTTAGGGGCTGTGTGTGTGTGTGTGTGTGTGTGTGTGTGATGGGTAGGTTTAGGGGCAGTGTGTGTGTGTGTGTGTGTGTGTGTGTGTGTGTGTGATGGGTAGGTTTAGGGGCAGTGTGTGTGTGTGTGTGTGTGTGTGTGTGTGTGTGTGTGTGTGTGTGTGTGTGTGTGTGTGTGTGATGGGTAGGTTTAGGGGCAGTGTGTGTGTGTGAGATAGGTAGGTTTAGGGGCAGTGTGTGTGTGTGTGTGTGTGTGTGTGTGTGTGTGTGTGTGTGTGTGATGGGTAGGTTTAGGGGCTGTGTGTGTGTGTGTGTGTGTGTGTGATGGGTAGGTTTAGGGGCAGTGTGTGTGTGTGTGTGTGTGTGTGTGTGTGTGTGTGATGGGTAGGTTTAGGGGCAGTGTGTGTGTGTGTGTGTGTGTGTGTGTGTGTGATGGGTAGGTTTAGGGGCAGTGTGTGTGTGTGAGATGGGTAGGTTTAGGGGCAGTGTGTGTGTGTGTGTGTGTGTGTGTGTGTGTGTGTGTGTGTGTGTGTGTGTGTGTGTGTGTGTGTGTGTGTGTGTGTGTGTGTGTGTGTGTGTGTGTGTGTGTGATGGGTAGGTTTAGGGGCAGTGTAAGGGGATAGTAAATACGGTTTGTACAGTATAAAAACCATTACGCCTATGGAGAGTCCCCATATGTCACAAAAACAAATGTGTGTGTGTGTGTGTGTGTGTTGCATAGTCATTCATTAGTTGTGTTTTATTTTATTTTGGAGGTATTTCTGGATTTCTGTCTCCTCGCGAGGATAAGGAGGACTTTCTCTTCAGGAATCGTGCCGAGATGTCATTGATGTCAACACAAGTGTCTTGCACTCTCAACTGGAACTTGAACCCAAACTGGTGGACATCTGGGAGGATTTGGATCCGGCTCTGTTGGACTTTTGGGCTGAGGGAGTGTGTGTGAAACCCGTGTTGTGAATTATTTTCTGTTTTTGACGCGAGGACGTCGCTAGTGCCTTCCACAAAGCTGTTCTCGAGTTCAGTGCCAACGTGCGAGGACTCTGGGCTCTCTCCGGCTGGGCTTCGCTCGAGCCGCGTTCACGAGGTGTCCACGGAATGTGCTCTCCTTAGTTTGGGCTTTTCCTCACATCCAGGTACCGAAGCCCCAGACTCAAACCACTCGCTAATCTGACCTTCTGTTTCGTTTTTAACAAATGTGATGTACCATTGAAATTCTAATCTGATTGTACGTTTGATTTCAGACTTGGCGTTTTAACCGCAGTCTGAGACTTTTAATACATGCATTTTTAAAAAACCATCATGCAGTGTTTTGATTTGTGAGAATGAATCCCGTTTCTAATGCACGGATTAATCTGCACCACAAAAAATGCTCTTCTTACTTTTCTTTGTCTTGTTTCTAGTCCAAACATCTAATAATTCTTAAAACAGGAAGTATTTACTAGACAAGCAAAAGTAATTGTCTTGTTTTGGGGAAAATAACTCAAAATGAAGAGAGTTTTTGCTTAAAATAAGATAAATAATCTGCCAATGGGGTGAGAAAAATAATCTTAAAACAAACAGAAAACAAGATTATTTATCTTATTTTAAGCAAAAACTCTCTTCATTTTGAGTTATTTTCCCAAAACAAGACAATTACTTCTAAGCCTAGTTCACACTACCCGGTTTTGACTTGCCGAAAAACGCCCGAGATCATCGGCCAATCGGCGAGTGACAATCACGCAGTGTGAATAATCAATAGGGCTGTTTCGAATGCCGTTTTTTGAGCTTCGAAGCTTCGGTGGGTGGGGCTAAATATATAATAATAGTGTCGGTTTGCATTTGTATCATCTTTCACGACTTCACGTTTCACTCTTCGGCATCGTAAATGTGTTGCGGCAGACCCAGTGGAGTGCAGTGCTGCATTTGGTGCAATATGATCAGGTGGCACACATTCTTTAAATATTAATAAACATTTAATAATCTTTTCAATAGAACAGTTTCCGGTACGCATTACACGGGCAGGTTCATGCTCCTCAAACGGACAGTGCACAAGTGATGCCAAACACAGTGTAGTGTAGTCCGGCTCCATTATCTTCATTAATTCAACTACATTAACGGGCCTCATATCCATAGCGAGCGACAAACTCTGCTATGGCATCTGTCATCTCTCTCTTTCTGTTCTCTGTTAACGGTCTGCTGTGAAGGTGTTGAGCATGTTGATGGCTGCGATACCTGTGGATGTACCTATAAACAAATTATTATTAGCCTGTGCTGCTGTATGTTTTTAAATACTGTCGTATTTGCAATTAGCCTATTTATCATAGCAAATTAAGCACATAAAAGCAGTTTTTTACTCTACTTACAGAACTCAGGTGATTTTTCAAGCTTGTGGTGCTGTTGTGGTAGGCCAGTTTCAAATCTCATATTTGACACACTACCTTTGTCTTGCCATCCTCACTTAATTTAAAGATCTCCCACACAGCGGAGGTCTTGGGCATTTTGTATCTATTCAGCATGAGATGAAATAAATCACTGCGTTCGCCAACGGGTGGTTCACGCATGAGTGAGAGTGAGTCCGCGAGGGAAGTCACGTGTTGAAAGAAAAGAATATTCGAATCTCAAAACTGAAAATCGGATGCCACCTCACCGAACGAATATTCGATTATTCTCTAATCAAAGACGCGATCCGGTGAGATTCGCCGGTGAGATATTTGGCAGCTGAATATCTGGAGCTGTCGGGGATTCAGACTCCAGCGCTCTGACTGAAAATCACATCGGCGATGACCGACAGCCAATGAGAGCGTGAGATACAGCAGCGGGGGGTTCAGGGATAGAGGTATAGAGCACAATATCAGGATTTTATTAGATATATTTACAACTCTATCAAACAGAAACAAAGGCCAGACATTTGCTCATCCAGCCGCAGCAGCAGCGCATTATAAAGTTGTTTATTTACCTCAAACTGTCTTTCCAGAACACAATCCTGGCTCCCTCGGTCTCTCCAACAATTTCTTCCGCAGTAATCTTTTTTCTGTTTCTCCATAAATCAGCGCACACACAATTTAAAGCAAACTTTGTGCAGTTTATCATTTTTACTAACAATTCCAAGTCTCGCGTGAGAACTCCGGTCCGACACACGCGTGATTTCGCGGTGTTTACTCGTCCCATCGCACGTGTGTTTAAGATAAGATAAGATAAGATAAGAATCACTTTATTCGCCAAATGCATCAGCAGATACACAGGAATTTGATATGGCCATCAGTAACACACAAACTAAGCACACAAACATATATGCATAAAGCCGCAAAGGCATGCCTAAAACAATCAATCAGTGATAAAATTGTCCAAAATGGTGCACAATCAGCTGTTCATAAGAGAAATGGCTCTTGGAAAAAAACTATTTAGATGGCGTGAGGTCCTTGTCCTCACTGCTCTGTACCTTCTTCCTGAAGGGAGCAGCCTAAAAATGTCACTTGCTGGATGGGACAGATCAGCAGCAATTTTAGCCGCCCTCTTCCTTACTCTGGCCTCATACAGGTCATTCAGTGACAGCTGCCTTTGTCCAGTCAGCCTCTCTGCTGTGCGCACAATACGCTGTAGTCTGACCTTTGCCTGGGCTGATGCAGATGCAAACCAGACAGTGATGGATGCTGAAAGAAGGCTTTCCACAGTGGCTCTATAAAATCTAGACCTAACAGAGCTAGAAACGTTTAGTTTATTTAACTGTCTCAAAAAAAAGATTCCACTATGGGCTCGCTTAAGAATGGAGGAACTATTTTCCTCCCATTTTAAATCATTTGTAATAACAGTGCCTAAAAATTTAATTGACTCCACCCTCTTCACAACGGAGCTCTTGATAGTTAGAGGAGAAAGGGAGGTAGGTGTTCTACGAAAGTCTATCACCATTTCCACAGTCTTTTGCTGATTAAGCTCCAAGTTGTTCTCATCACACCACCCAACCAATTTAGAAACTTCCTGCCTATAAGCAGACTCGTCGTTTCCCTTTATAAGGCCCACTAATGTAGTATCATCTGCAAATTTAATCAGCTTGATGGAACCATGATTGGAAGTGCAATCATTTGTATACAGTGAGTAGAGAAATGGTGACAGCACGCACCCCTGAGGTGCTCCAATGTTAGTAGTCTGAGAAGTAGACATGTGCTGGCCAAGCCGTACATACTGTTGTCTATTACTTAGAAAATCCATAATCCATCGGCACATAGATGGTCCTACTCCCATCAGTGACAGCTTCTCCCACAGTCGCTCTGGGAGAATGGTGTTAAAGGCTGCACTGAAATCTACAAACAACATCCTTACATAGGAGCCAGGAGAGTCAAGATGGTCCAAAGCATAATGCAGTCCTAAATTGACCGCATCATCTACCGAGCGGTTTGCCCTATAAGCAAACTGTAGTTGATCAAGATGAGGAGCTGTGATAGGTTTAAGATGTGACAAAACCAACCGCTCCAAACATTTCATGACCACCGATGTAAGGGCCACTGGTCTGTAGTCGTTTAGGTCCACCACTTTGTTTTTCTTCGGCACCGGGATAATGATTGATGACTTAAAGCAACTCGGAACTCTGCATAAAACAATTGATTGATTAAAAATGTCCGTAAAAACTGGAGCTAGCTGACTAGCACAGTACTTCAGGGTTGCAGGTGAAATCCCATCAGGGCCACTCGCTTTCCTTATATTTTGTCGGCTAAATAGCCGATACACATCCTTCTCCTCAATTTCAATGTCAGTATCAGAGGTTACTTGATCTTGATGGCCAATGTACTTCCCCTCTCTGAGTGTAACACCCCCGGGAGGAAAGGGTTGAGGGCATGAAGATTTCTCAAATCTTGTATAAAAAACATTGAATTCATTGGCCAGTTTAGCAGATGTAGTGATTTGTTGTTTTTTATTTTTATAGCCTGTCAAGTTCTTCAACGACCTCCAAGCAGAAGAAGAGTCATTAATGCCAAATTGTTCCTCCATATTCACTTTATAGGCACTTTTTGCTGTCCTAATAGCTCTATTTAACTTTTGTCTGGCCAGTCTATATTCATCTTTATTCCCTTCTCTGTAGGCCTGTTCTTTGGTTTCCCTGAGCAGCCTGAGGGATTTTGTGAACCAGGGTTTGTTGTTGTTATACTTTACCACAGTTTTGGTGGGAATACAAGCTTGCTCACAAAATGCAATATATGAACACACAGTGTCAGTATATGAGTCCAAAGAGTCACAAGAAGCTCGCATGGATTCCCAATCAGCGGTATCTAAACAAGACTGTAACATCCCAATTGACTCCGTCGTCCATCTTTTAGATGTATACTGTACCGCCCTTGCTAGTTTTAATTTTTGTTTGTAGATGGGGACCATCTGAATTAAACCATGATCTGAGTTCCCAAGAGGGGCACGGGGAAGTGAACGATATGCTGCTTTGTGAACAGAATAAAAATGATCCAATATATTTCCTCCCCTAGTCGGACAACTAACTAGCTGTTTATATTTGGGCAGATCATGCTTCAAATGACATGCATTAAAGTCACCCATAACAAGTAGTAGAGAGTCAGGGTGCTTATCCTCAATGTTTATAATCAGCTCCGTTAGAATATACTGCGCTTCCCGTGTGTTAACTTCAGGTGGAATATACACACAACCAAATATAACGGAGGCAAATTCTCTAGGGGCATAGAATGGCCTGCAGTCTATAGCCAAGAACTCCAACAAGGGGCAACAGTGTTTGTCCAATACTGAAACGTCAGTGCACCAATCTGAATTAATATAACAGCACAGACCTCCGCCTGATTTCTTCCCACTTCGCCCTTTGTCGCGGTCGGCTCTGATTAAGTTAAATCCAGGTAACTCCACCGCCGAATCCGGAATGTCCATGTTCAGCCAGGTTTCGGTGAAGACAAGAGCCGAATTCATACGGAAATCTCGGCCGGTCCTTAACAATAGATTAAGCTCTTCGATTTTGTTACTGAGAGAGCGCACGTTAGACAGGCAGACAGCAGGGAGAGGAACCCGGTGTCCCCGCTTCCTCCACCTGTGGAGAGCCCCAGCTCTCCTCCCTCTAGCTCGGCTGCGTCGCTTAACTCTTGTCGCTGACTTAATGATATCCTCCTCAAAAGTCAGGAATTCAGGGATCAAGCTGGCAGGCATTGTTCCCCTAATATTCATAAGCATGTCACGATTGTAGCTAAACTGCATATTTAAAATAACAACAGCGAACAACAGCAAAACAAACAAACAAAAACACAGCACTGAAACGCCGCGGCTGCCCTGCATAGTGGGGTGTTTGGGAGACGCTTGTGCTCCAGAGAGAGAGAGAGAGAGAGAGAGAGAGAGAGAGAGAGAGAGAGAGAGAGAGATGTCGGCGATTGTTCCTCCTGTATAGTCACGCAGTGTGAAACCTCCTCCTGCCGCCGAGCCATCGGTCAGTGTGAACACAGCAGAGGCTGAATGATACCGCACATAGTCCCGCAGTGTGAAAAGAGCCGTGACCCGACGAATCGTGCAGTCTGAGCTAGGCTTTAGTTGTCTAGTAAATGTTTCTTAATGTAAGATTTTTTAGATCTTTTGACTAGAAACAAGACAAAGATACTGAGTAAGAAGAGCATGTTTTGCGGTGTAAAACACACGCGGAGTGAATGAAGGATCCGGATGGAGTTGTTCTGATCCTGTAGAACTCATCCTGAAGGTTTGGTCGGGGTTTAGAAATGGCACAAGCCTTTAAAATCAGGCATAATTACACACACACACACACACACACACACACACACACAGGTGAAGTGTTGCTGTGCTTCACACAGGTTAGTGTGCACCTCAGGGTCTCAGATCGGGTTCACATTAGGACACACTGTTGGTCAGTTCAGCTGAACTCGCCCTCATGCCGCTCCAAAAGATATCTGGGGGCGTTGGGGAACTCAGTGGAACATCAAGACCTTTGTTTTTAGGTGACCAATCCATTAATATCCATTGAGGATCCTAATTTAGCAGGGTCAGATTGAGCCTGATTTGGGTAACTTCAGGACATGTGTTGGTCACTTATGTGCTGTTGATAAATCTGATTGCCAATCGTTATTCATCCGTATGCAATTTAAAAAGATATCTGGGGGCGTTTGGGGAAGTCAGTGGAACACCAAGACGTTTGTTTTTAGGTGACCAATCCCTTTAATATCCATTGAGGATCCTAATGTTGCAGGATCTGACCGTAATGGAGTGTGTGTTAGATCAAGTGTGCCTGATTTGTAGTTTTAGGACAGATTGTTGGTCAGTTCAGGTTAACTCTCATGATTGCCATCAACATTACCATCGTTCTATTCGCCCTCTTGTAATTTAAACCCATATTTGGGAAAGCATCGGGATCCGATCGGGTTTGGACCCCATTGGCTTCCATCTTTCAAAAGGAAAGTCTCATGTTAGGAAGGACTCGAGGGCGAGGGGATTCCACATCAGGATGATCGTTGTCCCTTTCATTTCCACAGACGGTCCTGATTTTGCTTGTCTTGTTGAGCACGTCTGCCATTCGGGTCATTTTAGGGCATTGTGTTGGTCATCATCTGATGACTTGATTGCCACACTGCAAAAAATGCTCTTCTTACTCAGTATTTCTGTCTTGTTTCGAGTCCAAACATCTAAACATTCATAAAACAAGAAGTATTTACTAGACAAGCAAAAGTAATTGTCTTGTTTTGGGAAAAATAACTCAAAATGAAGAGAGTTTTTGCTTAAAATAAGATAAATAATCTGCCAATGGGGTGAGAAAAATAATCTTATTTTCTGTTTGAATTAAGATTATTTTTTATATTTTCAATTGTTATTCGTTCAGCCTCATGTCATTCCAAAAGATATATTTGGGAAAGAGTTGGGAACTGTGTGTGTGTGTGTGTGTGTGTGTGTGTGTGTGTGTGTGTGTGTGTGTGTGTGTGTGTGTGTGTGTGTGTGTGTGTTGACACTCTTAAAGGAGAGGAAGTGCAGAGCGAACTCCTTCTGTTCAGCATCTCTCTCTCTCGATGGGGAAAGTTTCACTTCCTTGCTTGTGTGTGTGTGTGTGTGTGTGTGTGTGTGTGTGTGTGTGCCAACATGTGAGCTGTTGTTCTGACGAACGGGAAGCGCTTCAGCTCTGATGTGCGATCACAGGTCATGTGATCTGGTGATTAACACTGATCTATTGATCCATGCACCTCAACACACACACACACACACACACATGCGGTTAACAGTCTGATCTAATGTGTGCATCAGCATTACGGCTGCTCGTGTGTGTGTGTGTGTGTGTGTGTGTGTGTGTGTGTGTGTGTGTGTGTGCATGTTTTTGTGACATATGAGGACCCAAATGTGTATAATGCCATGGGTATGACACAGGTATTACAGGAGAGGGTGAAATATGAGGACATTACCCATGGCCCCACTTTACAAAAGGCTTATAAATCACACAGGAGGAGTTTTTATGAGAAAGTAAAAATGCAGAATGTTTCCTGTGATGGGTAGGTTTAGGGGCAGTGTGTGTGTGTGTGTGTGTGTGTGTGTGTGTGTGTGTGTGTGTGTGTGTGGTAACACGAGGCACATGTTTGGATCCGTAAGCCTGTTCTGCTGAGTTGTAGCGGATTGACTCGTTTGGTTTGTGTTACGTCCAGACATGAAAGCAAACCGCGCTTAAATAATTCAGCGTTGCGGTGTGTGTGTGTGTGTGTGTATGTGAGAAAGAAGGAGAGGGAGAGAGAGAGAAAGCCGGAGTATCGCGAGGGTTGCAGCAGGATGAGTTCTGGGAAAACCCTGGGATTCCAGCCATTGTTCTCATTCCTTCCTGAGCCGTCCGGGCTTGTCTGAAGCGCGCTCGCGTGAAGCCTGTCCAAACACGGTGTGTGTGTGTGTGTGTGTGTGTGTGTGTGTGTGTGTGTGTGTGTGTGTGTGTGTCAACAGCTGAGTCTCATCTGTTGACGGAAGAAAAGCCTCAGTGCAGAAACTTGTTGATCTAAAGTGTGTTTTAGAGGATAAAACACACTCCTCTCCACAGTGATCAGCTGATCTGCTTCTGCTTTTCACACACACACACATCCCACAGGAACACAAATTCACAGAGACACACACACACACACACACGTGTTTGTTTTTGTGACATATGGGGACATTCTATAGGCGTAATGGTTTTTATACTGTACAAACCGTATTTAATACTATCCCCTTACCCCTAAACCTACCCATCACACACACACACACACACACACACATTATTGAGTCCTGATGAGAGACGGCAGTGGACATCTCCAGCGCTGTGCCAGTAAACGCTGTCGCCCTTAAGGCTTCGTTTGTCCAAACTAACTCTGAGAAACACTTCTGCAGCTCTTTTGAGCTTAATGTTGGCGTTCACACATCACACACAATTCAGATCTCGAGTCCTTAATGTTACAGACACACACACACACACACACACACACACACAGCACATGACCAGGACTCGACATAACGCTCGCCTGGGACACACTCAGCGGATTTACACCCACGAGTGTGTTTTCCTGAACACCATCACACGGATTCATATTTAAACTATTAATAAACATTTAGTCACTGTGTGTGTGTGTGTGTGTGTGTGTGTGTGTGTGTGTGTGTGTGTGTGTGTGTGTGTGTGTGTGTGTGTGTGTGTGTGTGTGTGTGTGTGTGTGTGTGTGTGTGTGTGTGTGTGTGTGTGTGTGTGTGATGAGTAGGTTCAGGGGCAGTGTAAGGGGATAGTAAATACGGTTTGTACAGTATAAAAACCATTACGCCTATGGGATGTCTCCATATGTCACAAAAACAAACGTGTGTGTGTGTGTGTGAGACTCGACAGACCTCTGTCTGACATGCCGTGGCATGCCCTGAGTCCACAGCTCATGTGCTTTTCCATTTGACTCGATGCTCACCGCCGTACAAAACCATCTGCTCATTAAAAGACTGGATTTAACACAGTTACAAACACACACACAGTTACAAACACACACACAGTTACAAACACACACACACAGTTACAAACACACACACAGTTACAAACACACACACAGTTACAAACACACACACACAGTTACAAACACACACACAGTTACAAACACACACACAGTTACAAACACACACACAGTTACAAACACACACACAGTTACAAATACACACAGTTACAAACACACACACAGTTACAAACACACACAGTTACAAACACACACACAGTTACAAACACACACACAGTTACAAATACACACACAGTTACAAACACACACACAGTTACAAACACACACACACAGTTACAAACACACACACACAGTTACAAACACACACACACAGTTACAAACACACACACAGTTACAAACACACACACAGTTACAAACACACACACAGTTACAAATACACACACAGTTACAAACACACACACACAGTTACAAACATACACACAGTTACAAACACACACACAGTTACAAACACACACACAGTTACAAACACACACACAGTTACAAACACACACACAGTTACAAATACACACACAGTTACAAACACACACACAGTTACAAATACACACAGTTACAAACACACACACAGTTACAAACACACACAGTTACAAACACACACACAGTTACAAACACACACACAGTTACAAATACACACACAGTTACAAACACACACACAGTTACAAACACACACACACAGTTACAAACACACACACACAGTTACAAACACACACACACAGTTACAAACACACACACAGTTACAAACACACACACAGTTACAAACACACACACAGTTACAAATACACACACAGTTACAAACACACACACAGTTACAAACATACACACAGTTACAAATACACACACAGTTACAAACACACACACAGTTACAAACACACACACAGTTACAAACACACACACAGTTACAAATACACACACAGTTACAAACACACACAGTTACAAACACACACACAGTTACAAACACACACACAGTTACAAACACACACACAGTTACAAACACACACACAGTTATAACAGATACACACACACAGTTACAACAGATACACACACAGTTAAAACAAATACACACACAGTAGTGAATATTAAAGTGTGTGTGAATGCGTTCTCTCATCAGTATCGTTCAGCTTGTTTCAGTGTGTTTGGGTGAATCAGGAAGTCTTCTGGTGTTCAGATGCTGGCAGGAATGTGGGTGAAAGATTACACACACACACACACACAGCCCCTAAACCTACCCATCACACACACACACACACACACACAGCCCCTAAACCTACCCATCACACACACACACACAGCCCCTAAACCTACCCATCACACACACACAGCCCCTAAACCTACCCATCACACACACACACACACACACACACACACACACACAGCCCCTAAACCTACCCATCACACACACACACACTGAGGTCTGTCGAGTCTCGCACACACACACACACACACTAAGGTATGTCGAGTCTTGCACACACACACACACACACACACACACACTAAGGTCTGTCGAGTCACACACACACACACACACACACGTCTGTCGAGTCACACACACACACACACACACACACACACAGCCCCTAAACCTACCCATCACACACACACACACACACACACAGCCCCTAAACCTACCCATCACACACACACACACTGAGGTCTGTCGAGTCTCGCACACACACACACACACACACACACACACACACACACTAAGGTCTGTCGAGTCACACACACACACACACACACACACACTAAGGTCTGTCGAGTCACACACACACACACACACGGAGGTCTGTCGAGTCTCGCACACACACACACACACACACACTAAGGTCTGTCGAGACACACACACACACACACACACACACACACACACACACACACACACACACACACACTAAGGTCTGTCGAGTCACACACACACACACACACACACACACTGAGGTCTGTCGAGTCTCGCACACACACACACACACTAAGGTCTGTCGAGTCACACACACACACACACACACACACACACACACACACACACACACACACACACACACTAAGGTCTGTCGAGTCACACACACACACACACACACACACACACACACACACACACACACACACACACACACACACTGTCATCTCTTTCCTGTTGCGTCTCTTCATGTTCTCTGCTTCTTCAGCAGAGTTGAGTGTGTGTCCGCTGGGCTTCCTCCGCCTCCTGTGTGTGTGTGTGTGTGTGTGTGTGTGTGTGTGTGTGTGTGTGTGTGTGTGTGTGTGTGTGTGTGTGTGTGTGTGTGTGTGTGTGTGTGTGTGTGTGTGTGTGTGACTCGACAGACCTTAGTGTGTGTGTGCGAGACTCGACAGACCTCAGTGTGTGTGTGTGTGTGTGTGTGTGACTCGACAGACCTTAGTGTGTGTGTGCGAGACTCGACAGACCTCAGTGTGTGTGTGTGTGTGTGTGTGACTCGACAGACCTTAGTGTGTGTGTGTGTGTGTGAGAGAGAGAGGTCCTCCTCCAGAATTCGGCTCGTTTAGGCGTTTCTGCAGAGAGAGGAACCTTTAGCGCCGCTCCAGACTCACTCGCGCTCTTCGCTTGGAGGCCCAGAGACCACAGTGATGTAAAATCTGCTCCTCATCTGTGTCTGACATTCCTCAGAGCAGACGGGGCGCTTTATTATCAGCGCTTGGGGTCGGGTCAAAGCCCAGCAGAACAACCACTCATCCTATATCACAATATATCACAATATATGACATGACAGCTGAACTAATCTGTCCAGTGATGTGTGAAAATCTGGAACCCGAGGGTGCAAAACTATCTACATATTGAGAAAATCTCCTTAAAGTCGTTCAAAAGAAGTCGTCAGCAATGCATATCACTACTAATAATACACTCATGATATACCTGTGTGTGCGTGCGTGTGCGTGCGTGCGTGCGTGCGCGCGTGCGTGTGCGCGTGTGCGCGTGTGCGTGTGCGTGTGTGCGTGTGTGTGTGTGTGTGTGTGTGTGTGTGTGTGTGTGTGTGTGTGTAGTGATCCCAGCTCTGGCAGGAAGGAAGGGTGTTTCCAGCTGAGATTTCCTGTCTTGCTCTGACTAACTCTACACACACACACAGGCACACACACGCAAACACACACACACAGGCATGTTTTTTGTGACATATGAGGACACAAATGTGTGTAATGCCATGGGTATGACACAGGTATTACAGGAGAGGGTGAAATATGAGGACATTACCCATGGCCCCACTTTACAAAAGGCTTATAAATCACACAGGAGGAGTTTTTATGAGAAAGTACAAATGCAGAATGTTTCCTGTGATGGGTAGGTTGAATGCGGCTGTACATCATGAGCGTTTTTAAACTCACCGATGAATGCGGTTGTTCATCATGAGTGTTGTTAAACTCTCCGCTGAATGCGGTTGTTCATCATGAGCGTTGTTAAATTCACCGCTGAATGCGGTTGTTCATCATGAGCGTTGTTAAACTCACCGCTGCATGCGGTTGTACATCATGAGCGTTGTTAAACTCACCGCTCAATGCGGTTGTACATCATGAGCGTTGTTAAACTCACCGCTCAATGCGATTGTACATCATGAGTGTTGTTAAACTCACCGCTGCATGCATGCTTAAACTCACCGCTGAATGCGGTTGGACATCATGTGCGTTGTTAAACTCACCGCTGCATGCGGTTGTACATCATGAGCGTTGTTAAACTCACCGCTCAATGCGGTTGTACATCATGAGCGTTGTTAAACTCACCGCTGAATGCGGTTGTACATCATGAGCGTTGTTAAACTCACCGCTCAATGCGATTGTACATCATGAGTGTTGTTAAACTCACCGCTGCATGCATGCTTAAACTCACCACTGAATGCGGTTGGACATCATGTGCGTTGTTAAACTCACCGCTGAATGCGGTTGGACATCATGAGGGTTTTAAACATCAAAAACCAGTTGGAGCGGCAGATAAAAATGATCACCATTTGACTCGCCCTGACATAAATATTTTTTTGTAGCGTATTACTTTTTATTTTTCTTGATTGTACTGTCAACCCATAAGGCAGACAATGTGTTGCGGACCCAAGACGTCCCATTCCAGCGCCGTTGAATTCTGTAGAAGACTATCAGACTCAAGGTACAGCCATTGCGTTCAGCAGCGAGGCCGGTCCCGTGACCGTGCGTCGGCGGTTTGAGGAGGAGCGGGACTGTGCTGGACGATGAGTTCAGGTCTCAGATGAGATGATGATAGCTGAGCTCATCACTTCTGCTTCTCATGTCTTCATCCTGCTGCCGTTACTGTGATTTAATGAATGATTAAATGTGACTCTCGTTGATCTTCTGAACACAGATGAAGATATTTGAGATGAAATGGACAGATTTCTGTCCTCCATTGACAGGCTAAGCAACTTCAGACGCTCATAAAGAGGAACGGATCCGTACGGATGGAGCGGATTATCCCGATGTTCTGAAGAGACTCCATGGCTTTATATGAGGAAGGAGACTCCTCCTGTGTGATTTATAAGCCTTTTGTAAAGTGGGGCCATGGGTAATGTCCTCATATTTCACCCTCTCCTGTAATACCTGTGTCATACCCATGGCATTATACACATTTGAGTCCTCATATGTCACAAAAACATGCCCACACACACACACACACACACACACACACACACACACACACAGTCTCAGCTGCACATTCTTCAGCGGTAAGTTCAGCGCTG
This sequence comes from Pseudorasbora parva, assembly GCF_024679245.1. Classification (NCBI taxonomy): domain Eukaryota; kingdom Metazoa; phylum Chordata; class Actinopteri; order Cypriniformes; family Gobionidae; genus Pseudorasbora; species Pseudorasbora parva. The sequence continues at coordinate 892,045 of NC_090187.1, read as the reverse complement.
TGTGGATCAGTGAAGCTCAGCTGTGATGAGATTGGGTCGGGTTACATCGGGCCTGTAAGCTGATACTATAGAGACACTGTGTGTGTGTGTATGTGTGTGTGTGTGTGTGTGTGTGTGTGTGTGTGTGTGTGTGTGTGTGTGTGTGTGTGTGTGTGTGTGTGTGTGTGAGAGAGAGAGAGAGAGAGAGAGAGAGAGAGAGAGAGAGAGAGAGAGAGAGAGAGAGAGAGAGAGATGTAGGCAAAGGATACAACCAGCACATGCTGTGGAGAGAACATCAGATGGTGAGACACCGAGGCTGGCACTATTGTCTTCCTCAGAGTCTTTCAGTGTGTGTGTGTGTGTGTGTGTGTGTGTGTGTGTGTGTGTGTGTGTGTGTGTGTGTGTGTGTGTGTGTGTGTGTGTGTGTGTATGAGATCTTGATAGCGTTGTCTGTTGTGATCTGGATCGCCCGTTTCCTAAATAAAAGCAAACGATCTCAGCAGTCTGCCTTTATAACTCTTAAAAGTGGAAAAAAGTGGCGATTGCTGTTTTATTTTGTATTAATGGCGTAAACGGCTTCCATATGATAATAATCATCATTATTTCCAGAATAAAGTTGAAGGGATTAGTATTTTATTGTTTGTTGTTTTAAATAATTTCATTGCAATACATTTACACAAATCAGGCATAACATTATGACTAATATTGTGTTGGTGTGGTTATCTGGCACCAAGATGTTAGCAGCAGATCCTTTAAGTCCGCCCGCGTGCCTTCTTCCCATAGTGCGTCCTGGGGCCATGTGTTCCCCAGGTAAGCCACACACACGGCGGGCTTCATTCCAGTAGATGTTGTAGTCATATTGTGTAGTTGCTCAGAGTCGGTTGTATAATAACGCAATGAAACATGACGAATTGTGTGACAGAAGTTTTGTCTTGCGCGCATGTCGTCAAACTGATGAAGATTTTTTCTTCATCTGCAGCGTGTTGATCTGTCTCGGCCACCGTAGATGTGTTTTATTAGACTCTGTTCGGATCATTGATGGACAGAAACGAATGATTGTTCTCCAGCTCAACACAGTTAGTCTTATTGTTTAAATCTGCTGTCGTTGATTTACCGCTCAGAGTGCCGTGTGTTACCGCCTGATATGATCTCGCTCACCGCAGTGTCAACAAGAGTCTCATAGCAGCATTATAACATCACTTTAACACACACCAAACACACACACACACGTGTGTGAGAGGATAAAACAGTGCTGCGTTACACACACACACACACACACACACAGGAAACATTCTGCATTTTTACTTTCTCACTAAAACTCCTCCTGTGCGATTTATAAGCCTTTTGTAAAGTGGGGCCATGGGTAATGTCCTCATATTTCACCCTCTCCTGTAATACCTGTGTCATACCCATGGCATTATACACATTTGGGTCCTCATATGTCACAAACAAGCCCACACACACACACACACACACACACACACACGAGTGGCAGAATAAAAGCTCCGCCCACTCAAGACACGCCTCTGTGTTGAGTAAGAGACGGAAAATTACATACTGTGCCTTTAAGTTATTTCTCTGCATTAAAGCAAAGTAAAAACACAAGTTACTGATCATATCGTTTTACAGAGTAGATCATTCTCCGTCCTCAGAGTTAGTGGAGCAGACGTGTCTCTCAGACTGCTGTGACATTACACACACTGACCACGAGTACATATTAGCTTACTAGTGTCAAATTATTGCTCATGCACTCTTCATTATGTGTCAATGTGTGAAGATGTGTGTGTGAGCGGTTTTTCAATTGGGGGACGCTTTGGCAGAGCTGGACCGTAACCGCTCATTTACTCGAGTCCTGTACTGAAGTTCACTGTTTGAGTCTCTGTGCTTTACTGGAGTATTATTTTTTCTGTAATCTTCTGACTTTAACTTCACTCCATCTGAAAGACAAATATCGTCCTCTTTACTCCACTACATTTCTATCAAGGTCCTCGAAGTGGAAAGTCGTTGCTGTCGCAGCTTTGAAAGTCAGTGATGATTTTTTTCTTCTTTAAAAGGTGTTTGGGTTTTTGCAGAAAGCCTTTCAGGAATCACTCTTGTAGAGTCTCGTGAAGTTCAATGATTTCACAGCATTTATTAAACACTGATTTATAGTTTAGAGCAAAATGACGGAAGAAGACGGATGTCCAAATGCTCATTTAGTGGAGGATTCACATAAACAAAGTTGATTCTGTCTTCAGTGAAGGTGAAAGTAAAAATACTCCACTACTGCCTCTGCTGAAAGCTCATTTATTAACAAACGTCTATAATTCCTCGGTTTAGCTATTTTCTGGTGGGGTTGTTTTATGTTGTCTCTTCTTTGTTGTATTTTTTGTGTTCAGCTCTTGTTTTCACGGCCTACCCTTTCTACATGTTTGTGTCGTCCACTCATCTAACGTGTGTGTGCTCCACATCTGTGCACTCCACGCCTGCACGAGTCTCAGCTCACGGCTCAGTTATGGAAACCAAATGTTTTGTGGTAATTGTGACATGTGGAGATCAGATGCATGTATGACACCCTCACAGGCGTGTGCATCTAACACACTCCTGATGTTTATAGTCCTCTGTGTTCCTGATCGTCAATAATAACTACGCATTATACTGTATTTTTAAGAGGTTTATTCTGCTTGGGGAAAAAATAACCTTAAGTGTGCTTTCTTTAAAAAAAAACTGTGTTTGCAGGTAATATACTGAAATAAAATACCACTTAAGAGTTCTTAACACACTTTTAAAAGTGCACTGTAATAATGTCAAATTAACAAATTGGTCCTCAGAGTTGATGTGTGTGAAGCAGGTGTAGTGGACAGCACATTCCAGGGCCCAGTTTATGGCCGGGCCCCTCTTTGCCCATAACAGTGGACAAAGGTTTGCTCCATTTTGATTGGATCTTGTTGGACTAGCACAAACAAGATGTCCAACCCATCAGATAAAGATGCTTGGACACCATCCAGACACCTCTTTGAGGGCAGGAAGAAGACCTCTAGTTCCAAGCCCAGGAAGGACAGGACTTCTCATTGGTCCACATGCAGTTTCTGCCCTTCACCCATCTAGAGATGGATCCCTAATGACCTGATTTGTGACGGCCATAAACATTCCTCGGGACTTCAGCAGTAGTGGGTGAAACAAAGAAAGACCAAAACTGATCCATCCAAATCCATTCACAACTATGTTTGGAAACCTTAAGACTGGTGTAAACTACACACATCCATCTCATACTTATTCAGAGAAATAAGTATTCTCAGTGACAGCTATTTGTAATGCAACATCTTCCACAAATTCAGCTGTTAATGAACAAATGAATGAACACATGACAGTTCAATCTTTTTCCATCATGTTTGGTGTCTATTTGTTTACTATATTGCCAAGGGTATTCTGATGGTGGTTTGGAAAGTGAGAAATGCATTGATGAACTTTAAAGACCCTTTAAAGACTTCTAACTGTGTACAGTATGCAAATGAGTTCTGCAGGGGAAAGAAGGGTGGGCCACACTGTGTGCCCCCTCTGATGCCAGCAGCCAATAGCAACACTGGAATGAAGAAGCGCCAAATTGCAATCTCCTCCTATTCGGAAAAGGATAAAGGTACCCTTTCAATAGACACTCCTTGTTCTGAGTCTGTCCCTTGAGGATTAGACTGTGACAGAGCAACCAGGTTCTGAGTCTCCACATCCGAGAGACAAACAGTTCACCAAGTTCTGAGTCTGTCCGCCGAGGATTAGACTGTGACAGAGCAACCAAGTTCTGAGCCTCTGGTTTAACCAGAGAGACAACACAAGATCCGAGGATCTGAATCTACAGCTTGTGAGGCAGCAACAGATACGACAACGTTCTGAGCCTCCAGCCTGTGAGGAAAGAGACATTAACCAACACTACGTTCAGAGTTTTAGTCCAGCGAGACGACTACAGCACGTCCAGAGTCTCCATGCTAAAGAGATCAGAGCAGATTGACCAACTTCTGAGTGTCTGGTCCAAAGAGGCAGAAGACACACAGAGACATTTGCAACAAGGTTAAGCTCAGGAGAGCAAACCTTCACTTCAAGGTTCCTTCATCTGCGTGTTCCAGATTAAGGACCTTCTGCACCTACTTCAGGGCCTCATCTGCGTGTTCCAGATTTTAGGACCCTTTGGTGCCCCAGGAGATCAGCATCCCACAGATCTTCGTGTTCAAGGCTGTTGAAACAGATTCCAGCTCCTTTCTTCACTGCACTGTCTCCCAGCAAAACCATTGGAAGAAGTCATCACCATCGGACTGCTTACTCAACCACGTGGAACGTAAATATCACTTAACCAAACCTCTTTCTAGAGACCTTGGCATTGTTGTATATTATCAGTATATGATTTTCTAATTTACATTAGACGTAATATAACTGATGCTAGTTCATAACAAATAATCTTTCGTTTATTTGTTTGATACATAATAAGGTTCTTCACCTTAATTTCAGAGAAACAACAGTTTATCTTTCCATAAGATAACGTAACTCTTCTATAGCCACACTTAACTTACTCACATGTATTTTATGCATTTTACACACTTTATTCCTTTATCATTCATTGTATTCATTTAGTAGTTGTGTTAATTGTTCTGTTTATCTTTTGTTAATAAAATCTATTTTGTTACAATTGTGTCTTCCTTGTGCTGATAAAGCAGAAAAGGCTCTACAAGTTAGAAATCTCACCAATCTTTCAGATAAATCAGCTGACCAACTCTTCCCCCTTTACATTCATTATAAATGACTGGGCAGCCTCCTGTGCGGAGTGTTCTCATACAGCCAAGGCAAAAGGCCTTGACTAGTGTCCCAAACTAAGAGGGGGGAAGGTGGTCATCTGATGTACTCATAACCACACCTTAAGTGACGTGTGATCCAAAATTCACAACGTCAGCGGTGAAGTGAGTACCAATCACTACCTTACTTAGTGTCCTTGGGTGGACAAAAGTAAAAATCACTACACAGGAGAAATGGGCAAGCGTAAGGATTTGAGCGAGTTTGGCCAGATTGTGACGGCTAGACGACTGGGTCAGAGCATCTCCAAAACTGCAGCTCTTGTGGGCTGTTCCCGGTCTGCAGTGGTCAGTATCTATCAAAAGTGCTCCAAGGAAGGACCAGTGGAGAACCGGCCACAGGGTCATGGGCGGCCAAGGCTCATTGATGACCGTGGGGAGCGAAGGCTGGCCCGTGGGGTCCGATCAAACAGACCAGCTACTGGAGCTCAAACTGCTCCAGAAGTTAATGCTGGTTCTGATAGAAAGCTGTCAGAATACACAGAGCAGCTCAGTTTGAGGCGTATGGGGCGGCATAGGGTGACCTCTGACCAACAGTGGCACGTGAGCATCAGAACTGGACCACGGAGCAATGGAAGAAGGTGGCCTGGTCTGAGGAATCACGTGTTCTTCTACATCACGTGGATGGCCGGGTGTGTGTGTGTGTGTGTGTGTGGCTTACCTGGGGAACACATGGCCCCAGGATGCACTATGGGAAGAAGGCGAGCCGGCGGAGGCAGAGTGATGCTCTGGTGAGGAAGAAAGAGAGATCATGACACTGGGAAAAAAAACAGATATGAAATCCTAATGTTGTGTAAAGATCCACAGAAAGTAGAAGGACATCAGGAGAGAGAAAGGGATGTGCAGAAGAGGAGAGAACGGGGGCAGAGACCAAAATAGGCTGTTGCAGTGTGACTAAGACACTAATTACAGTGGAACAGCATTCTAACATACAGTAATGAGAGAGAGAGAGAGA